>NC_081440.1:8866252-8869608 GCF_007210705.1 Tigriopus californicus | reverse complement strand
AGACCACAGTGCTGTGATTCCCTTAGCTCATATGTGGTTATCGGATGCAGTTGATCCCGCTTTCCACGATCTATGTTTAAGCCTTTTATCCATTGAGCTCCCCGACTAGCCCAGTCGGTGCCCCATAACGTGCATTGTGTCCGTAGGTGTGAACGACCTCGGTCATTCTTTTATCTCTATTTCTTTTTCTATTCAATCTTACAAGAACAAGCTAAATTCCATGCCGCACTAGTAATTTCATATTTCATCATTCATACGTATTTCCTCTCATTCTCACTTTGTCTCGATGTCCAACCAACTTTATCTCAATTTTCAATCTTATCTCATTTTCCGACTTTATCTCAATGCTCCAATTTCATTTCAATGTTCCACGTATCTCCGTGTTCCGATTTTCTCCATGTTCCAATCTTACTCTACTTCAAAAATTGACTTGTTTCTTCACACTTCACATTTAAATATGCATTTTGTAAATCTGTCATGTCTGTTAGCAACTATCATAACAGGTCTCTCATGCGAGGCTTCCGGTTCTTCTTTGTTGACAAGGACAAGGTTCCCTTTTACCTTGTCACGAGGGCATGTATACAAACTAAGGCATCGTCATGAGAGAACCACACCCTGATCCCAAAGAGGGACTCTATGCTCCAACATGTTGCGACAGACTTGGAACAGGCGCCGTAAGCGCAATGCTCTTCTCTGTATGTAAAGCCATGTCTAGCTATGAATAAAAAGAGAGTCTACGACTTACTCTCTCCATGTCAACACTATTCATTCTTAGCTAGTCTTAAGTTTCACTAAGTCTGGTGTCTTGTTCTCGTTGAACTTGATTCGAGCAATACATGGCGACCGTGATCTAGGTTGGCCATTGCATGGCGACCGTGATCTAGTGTGGCCAATACATGGCGACCGTGATCTAGGTTAACCATTACATGGCGACCGTGATCTAGGTGGCCAATACATGTACTTTTAAATTCCTTGAAATGTTTTCATTTGCATCTTTACTATTTTGTAGGCTTAGGTTCATTGAATCGCAGTCATGTAATATTGAATGTTTTGGCAGCTTACGATTTTCACTACTTTCACAACCTCAATAGTCACAATATCCTGCCGACTGCGCCATGTTATGTTATGGACGCGTGGAGAACAGACAGACGATGTACTCTGGTTGAAGCTCTATTGCAAACTGTTTATTGAACGGTAGTTGGGGCATGGATACAAGAGATCGTATATACACAGAGAGCATATGAGAGTGCTTCATGCAAACAGAAATACAATTTTAGATTGAATGAAAAGGGTTTTGATACCATTTCAACTAGAATCACGTTTTTTTAGGAAAGCAATAGAGAGATGACTTGAGCTATTGTAGATACATTACATGACAAAGAGTCTTACAATTTTTTTGTACATAGATAAAAAAATGTAACACTTAAAATGCTTACTTTTTACTCTTTACTTGTTTGATGGAAATTGATACATCCAGAGAGATATGAAATAAGATAATATATATATTTTTGCATAGTTTTGCCTTCAGTTTTGGGCTCAAATCACTGGTTTTTTTATCATCCCCATTTTCACCACCTATCCCTCTATTGAACTCAAAGCACTGCTTCTGACCAAAAGCAAATGAATTGGACATTGTTAATAATAGTAAGTTGTCTTTAGCTTACCTACGAGATGGTTGGGTTTGAGGAATGGGATGGGCAGCTACATTAGAATAGGAACGAATTTTTGAAGGAAGGTGATGGAATTGGGAGAGAGGGTGGAGGGTAGGAGGAGAGGGAGAGAGGAAGTTAAATGGGTTAAGGAAAGGGGTGGGGTGGAATTAGGTTTAGGAATAGGGTCAGCTCTAAAACTACGAAACTGAGCAATCCTATTTCTCGCCTTTCTCTGCGTCCCTTCTACGTGGACTGAGGTACACCGTACATTAAAGCACGTCTTAAGTCTCATGGACTGACAGCACCTGTACGGGTGAAAAAAGGACAATCTACCTCTGAAAATCCCTTCTTCCTATTGTACTTCTCAAGNGTCTTTTCCTGCGCTTTTTTAAGAGGAGATACTACTTCAACTTCTACGTTGGTCAAATTAGTCGACTTCTCAACTACTGGGGGAGCCTGTTCTTCAAGCAGCACCCTGGTTTCCTGACTCAAGCAACTAAAACCTCTAAAATAAAGGGCTTTTTGTCTAGGGAAGGATCCTTCCCTGCTAAGACCAAGTCCAAACATTGTCTAGCCTCTTTGCTGACTTTTCCAAAAATAACTTCCATCATGAATGCAGCGGAACTATCAATGAGCAGCAAAATCAAGAGACCAAGAAAAAGAAGAAAACTAAAAGGCTATAATATCTTGTCCTGAGATGCAGGACAACGAAGCAAAATAGAAATGAACTACTTCACATCAAACTAAACATACATATCTAAGATGGAGATAGTATACAAGAAGTAAGGGACAGAAAAAAGCAAGGAATCAAGAACATATGTACTGTAAACTAGGAAAACAGCACAAAAACACAGAACTGATCTAACACAAATGAAATCAATACACTTATTAACAAAAAATTCTACTTGTCAAGTACCAATACATTCAAAGTAAAGAACTACGACCTCTGCAAAAAGCAATGCGAAACTAGAAATACTACAATACAAATCAGAGAGAAACTTATAAAGGTGAACATAAATTTGCAAAAAAACTTATTAGGTTTTAAAGTAATTACGCCTTACCAAAGAACCGTAAAAACCCAAACCTAATTGAGTGAATAAAAGTAACTAGAGTAGTTCAAGAGGTGAGGTCGAATCCGAAGGCATTTTCTCTTTTGCAAACTCTAAGAGAAATATGAAACGCCCTGTAGGGCCTTTTGAGGTCAACGGGGAAGTCTTGGACAATATGGAGTCTATGGCCAACATACTTCGAGATCAGTTCTCTAGTGTGTTTTCAACTCCAAACAGTTTAGGAGTTAGGAGTTCCTCTATTGATGAATCTGTTGAGATTGACAAGGCTTGTCAAGTTGAGCGTTTAGATGATCTTGTAGTTACAGATCAAGATGCTTTAGCGGCCATCAGGGACTTGAGACTCTCGAGCTCTCCTGGCCCTGATGGTGTGACATCTCAGTTTCTGGTGAAATGATCACTGGTTCTTGCTCCTGTTTTCTCGCACTTGATGCGTTGCATCTTGGACCAGGGCAAGTTCCCCTCTTCTCTGAAGGTAGCTCATGTTGTTCCAATTTTTAAAGGGGGAGATAAGTCACTCCCCACTAACTATAGGCCAATTTCTCTCACTTCGAATATTGCGAAGGTGTTTGAGAAGATCATGAAGTTCAAACTTGTTGAATTTCTTGATATTCATGAAGTCCTTCCTCCTAGCCAG
>NC_081440.1:8844073-8863560 GCF_007210705.1 Tigriopus californicus | reverse complement strand
GGCCTTTTGTTGAATAGACTTCATGACATTGAGATCCAAAGCAAGGTTCTCAATTGGATAAGAAGCTTCATTCATGATAGGAAGCAATTGTTAGGGTTGAGGGATCCCTTAGTGATATACATGATGTCAAGTCAGATGTTCCCCAAGGCTCCATCTTCTCCATCCTTTTTAGAATATTCGTTGCCCTGCTTCAAAAGCTTAGTATTACTGCATGGTCTTTTGGTTAACAGGCTTCATGAGATTGGGATCCAAGGCAAGGTTCTCAATTGGTTAAGGAGTTTCATTTCTGGTAGGAACTAATTGGTTAAGGTTAAGGGATCCCTTAGTGACACACATGTTGTCAAGTCGGGTGTTCCACAGGGTTCCATTTTGGGTCTTCTCCTTTTCATCATCTTCATTGCTCCGCTTCAGAAGCTTGGCAGTAGTAACGTAAGAATCTTTTCCTATGCTGATGATACAAAATGGGTAGTTGGTAGGAATGGTCAGAATTCCGGTTGTCTGGTAGAGGTCCTAGACCAAATCTACTCTTAGGTTGCTGCGAGTAACATAGCACTGAATGAAATGATATTCCGCTCAATGACCTTTGGGTCGACGCCATTAGACACTCCATTATTAGATGATGAAGATAAGGACATTGAGCAGGTCTCATCCATGAAGGATTTAGCTGTAGTCCTCCAAGATAATGGAGAGTTCGATGAGCATATCCAGTTGAAAGTTGGTAAAGCGTTCCAAACATGTGGTTGGATATATCGCACGTTTAAGTCCAGAGATAGTATTACGATGCTAAGTCTGTACAAGTCGATTGTCCAGCCGCATCTTGAATATGCCTCGCCCATTTGAGCTCCAATTAGTTCAGCAGTTCTGTTTGCAAAAGCTTGAGCAGGTCAAAAGATGTTTTACTAGGAACATTGAGGATATGAGAGCGCTCTCGTATTGGGAGAGGTTACAAAGGCTGGTTGTACAGTATTCTGAGAAGGTACACAAGGTGTCTGATATTCTACGTTTTCAAAAGCATTCATGAGCTTTGTCCCAACCCAGGATTTAGGGTCAATTGTAGTGACCGTAGAGGCTTAACGTGCGTTTTGAGAGCACCTTCAAGCCCTCGAGAATCCAGGCTAGTTTAAACCATGAAGTCCAACTCTCATCTTTCTCGGGCTCCTTCATTGTTCAATTTGCTGCCTTCAAATATTCGTAGGGCGTATGTAGGCGTTGATCCAATAGCAGGATTTAAGCCAGACTTGGACAAGTTTTTGACGTAAATGCCCGATTAACCTTATATTCAAGGGTTAGCCAAATCAGCCAACTCTAATTCGTTGGTCGAACAAATAATATATATAAATCAAAGCTAAGTAAAATGAATAAATTTCTCTTCTTGAACTGCTGGGATTCCAATACCAGTAGCGGTAAGGAAATTCCCCCCCTCCAAAAAAAAGAATGAATGGTAATTCCCATTCATTCACCCGCACACAATGTTAGTAAAATTTTGCAAGAACAAATTCTTCAATTACGCATCCCAAATTACATCAAAGTACTATTTGTAAAGACGTCAAATTTTATTATTTAAAAATATTGATACACAAATATACCTACCACGAAAATAAGTAAACAAAATCTGCCTTGTAACACAATGAGGGCCGCAAGGCCTCCCAAGGTTCAGTGAGTGGTTAACATCATACTGGTTTTGTATTTCACATACAATGGTATTATTTATAAGGGATTGGAGCTAATGCAGTTGCTCGAATTAGCATCTCGCTACACCTTCCCCCCAGATCAAAGATCTCACAAAGATCAATAAGGTCCTTGCATTCCGCGCAGATGCACTAATCGCAGGAGCCGTACTCTAATCACAACGATAACCCATGGCATTGCACCATCAAGGGCTCACAGAAGGACCGAATCACAGATCCTCCCATCGCAACGGCTTGTCAGATGGTTTCAACTCGCACCATAGAAGCCAATGAGGGGGCTGAATCCACGGACTCCCCAGATCCAACACTGGGTGGAATTTTACTCCAATCGCAGGAGTCACGCCCTATTCTCCATGACCACACAACATGGAACCTTTCTCCCATCGCAGGATCATCCAACCGATTCTCTTTGACCACCAGATCGTTCCCACAACCACGGAATCGCACCATGGAGCGTCCACGGGAGGATCGAATCCACAATCCTTCCCCGATCAACAAAGGTCCAGGAATCCGTCTCTCCCTCGCATCTCACGAAAGGAGTTGGTTTGTGATCCGTGGGGTTTCAGACACTGGCGCGAAATCCGCTCACCCCTTGCCTAGCCATACCTACTCCCGCTACGGACCCCACTGCTGCCACCAAGTAACACAATAAGGGCCGCAAGGCCACTCAAGGTGCAGTGAGTAGATTGATTAATATCATAATGGTTTTGTAGTTCACATACAACGGTATTGATAAGGGATTGGAGCTAACCCAGGAGCTCGAATTAGCATCTCGCTACAGCTTACAATTTTCAAATTTACTGGCAGATTTTTTATAAAAAACAGAATTCGCATGATCGTCACGATTGATCAGGTATCGAACTGTTTAGGGAGATGCAAGAGTTCTTTATTTTCCAGTAAGTTCCGTTTTTAGAACAATCCAAAAAAAGTTTCCTTTTCCCAGTCGTCGTCTTTGAATATTTGTATTGAAGAGAGCAATTGTGTCATCGTGCAATTAGCGTCGATCATTCATGGCATCTCTCCATCTCCCCTTCGAGAATAAAGAGTGTAAACAGCAACACTATGAAATAAACTAGAGAAATAAACAAAGGAGATCATGATGGGTTCTCAAGCTTGGAATCGATCCGGCGAACGTCGTTCACGTTGACTCTTCCTTCTGGGAACGGCGTCCTCAGATTGATCGTCTCCCAAATCAAAACCATTGGGAGCTCGACGGAGAAATCGAAGGTTGCGTTCCAACAAGCGGCCCGACGGAAATCGAGGAGATATCGTCGAGGAGATCGGTTGTCCACAACTTTAGTGTGCTTGTTCCAGCGATGCGTGATGGGATTTTGGACCAGGACGTGTTCGCCCAACGAAAGCTTCTTTTGAACCTGATCATCCTTAAGACGTTTGGAATCCACCGTCTCGGACTGAAGCTGGAATTCAGACAGAAATGCTCTCCAATGGACAGGCAATTTAGTACGCAGGGGACGACCAAATAGATGTTGTCCAGGGGACAAACCGTCGGAACGAGGTGTGTTCCGCAGTTCCATTAGTCCAGCCACAAATTCATCCGATCCCCACTCCCCTCCACACTTGGTCAGGAGATATTTCAAGCTCTGGACATTTGACTCTGCGTGGCCATTAGTTCAGAGGCGACGATGGCCTCCACACGATGCCCCATTGCTTGAAAAAAATCTTTTGCAACCGGTTGCATTATCCATGGACTTGGCTAGACTCGTCAACATAGGAGCTCTGCATTAGAGCACACGTCCAAAGTGCGTGCGTGGTGTCTCCATGGATGATTCGGGCCTCCTTAGTTTCAAACACCAAAACAAGCACGTTCTCCATTAACTGTTCTAAGCCTTTGACACCATCTGTGAACTCCATTCAAATCAATGCCTTTGAGTTCAGACCCGATGACGAGTTGCCTGGTCTGTCCCAAGAAGACCAACTGTTCCTAAAAAAATGCAAAGCTCAATCCACGAAAACTCCGAAGGTCATTGGGAAATGCCCTTGCCTTTCAAAGACCTGGATCCCGCTTTCCCATCCAATCAAGCAGCAGTATTCAGGAGAACCAAGAAAACCCTTGATCGGCTGAGGGAGGACCCTCTTCGAATATGGCCTTGCGTCCAGGCCATGCAAAAGAGTATTGACTCAAGGCATGTAGAAGTGGTACCAACAGAACAACTTCATCCCTCGCCAGGCCGAGCTTGGTGGCTGCCGGTGTTTCCTGTGACTCACCCAAAAAAGGGAAAGGTGAGGCTCGTCTGGGACAGCTCTGCAGTGTTCCACGGTGTGAGCCTCAATTCTGAGCTATTACAAGGCCCAGACCAAAACAACAAGCTCAAGGGAGTTCTTCTTCGATTCCGCGAGGGTGAAATTGGGTATATGGCCGATGTTAAGTCTATGTTCCACAGTTTCCACCTCAATGAAGAACACAGAGACTACCTTCGGTTTTATTGGTATAACGACAACGATCCCTTGAACGGGCTAGTCCAGTACCGGGCGAGGGTCCATATATTTGGAAATCGTCCCAGTCCAGCAATTGCCACCCTGGGCCTGCGACATTCCGTTCTTGCTGCTCCCGGGGCCTCTCAGCAAGTTCAGGAATTTATCAACCATCGGTTTTATGTGGATGATGGGCTTGGAACCTCTAACAAAGTGGAGGAGGCTGTGGGTACTCTCTTGGAAGCCAAGTCCGTTCTTGGGGCTTTTCACATCCGCCTCCACAAGATCGCCTCCAATAACCCAGCCGTCCTCGCCGCCTTTCCAGATAGCGAACAAGCCTCAGAATTGGTGAATATCGACATCAAAGACGCCCCTCTTCAGCGCACCCTCGGGGTAGCATGGAAGGTTGACGAAGACATCTTCAAAATTCAGGTGGACGTTCCAGAACGACCATTCACGCGCAGGGGCATTCTGTCAGTCATCAATTCACTGTACGACCCTTTGGGGTATGCAAGCCCCGTAGTCCTGACCGGGAGGCTACTCCAGAGATCTCTATTATCTCTACCGGCCTCACACTCTGCCGGAACACAGTCAGAAATCTGGGATCAACCCCTTCCACGAGAACGACTTACTGAATGGGTTGAGTGGCTATCTTCCTTAACTGATCTTAATCACCTAAAATTGCCAAGACGTTTAACCCCCGCGGGGTTTGGATCAGTGAAGAACCGCCATCTCCACGTCTTTGCAGACGCATCACCCGTGGCCATTGGATATGTCATTTATGTTCGCTCGGTTAGTTTATTTGATCAGATATCCGTCTCCTTTCTGACAGGCCACTCAAAGGTTTCCCCCAAAAACGTCAGCTCCATACCAAGATTGGAACTCTGCGCTGCTTTGGAGGCATCAACTGCGGCCTGCCAAGTCTTGGAAGAACTAACAATTGAATTTGATACTATCACCTTCTACACAGATAGCTTGGTGGTCCTTGGCTACTTGACAAATACCGAAAGACGCTTCAGTCGTTATGTATCAGGACGGTTGTCTGCCATTCTTTCATCCTGGAATGCTGACCAATGGCAATACATCAGAACCGACCTAAACCCGGCTGATATCGCCACGCGGGCATGCAATCCCAAGGGCCTTGCCCAGTCCAAATGGCTCAGCGGGCCACCCTTCTTGTGGGATTTTCAGTCTGTCAATCCCTCGTCCCCCCCCCCTCTACCAAGGGCTCTTCCAGAAACCGAAAAAGAAACGGAAGGCTTGGCATGTTTCACCACACTTGACTCTCCACCCCTCTTTCTTGGTTTGGTCTCAAGAGTTTCCTCATGGTCCCGTCAACTCAACTCAGTGGAGACTCTTTTGCGTGGGTGCCATGCCTGGCTAAAGCGGTCCAGAACAAGACTTTCTCCCACGTCAACTTCCGTGAAAATAAGCCCCTCTCGTAACTCTGCAAGAGTTCTGCTCATCAAGGAATCCCAGGCCTTTTGTTACGGCCCTGCTCTCAAAACAATTCAACAAGGGAAGTCTCTCTCCCTCAATCACTCCCTTTCCATGTTGTGCCCCATTGTCGATTCTGACGGCCTACTTCATGTGGGAGGTTGCCTCAAATGGTCTCTGGACGCTTATGAAACAAAACATCCCATCCTAATCCCAGAAAAATATCCGCTTCACGACTCCATTCTGGCTCACCACCACGCCAAAACCGGACATCAAGGGCGCCATCTCATCCATGCCAGTGTCCGAAGTGCAGGATATCATTCAGAAAACGGACGCGGTGCTATTCGGAACCTCTTGAAGAACTGCGTACTCTGCAGGCGCCTACGTGCAAGGCCAGAGGAACAACTGATGGCCGATTTTCCTGCTGACCGACTGGCCTGTTCTCCTCCGTTCACACACACTGGGCTCGACGTGTTTGGACCATTTCTAACTCAAGACGGCCACACAACTCGCCGGACCAAATCCGTACACAAAAACTGGGTTCTCCTTTGCACATGTCTAGTGTCCCGAGCAGTCCACGTGGAACTTCTTCCCGGCATGGATACTTCTAGCTTCCGCAATGCTCTCAGGAGGTTTCTGGCTATGCGTGGGCCTTGCCAGGTCATTCGAAGCGACCAGGGAACAAATATTATGGGTTCTCTAGGACAGGATACCAATGATCTGGACTTAGAAGCTGTCCAACAAGAACTGAGTGCCATGGAATGTGAATGGAAGTTGAATCCCCCTCATGCTTCGCACTTTGGAGGCTCATGGGAGCGCAAAATTGGGTCCGTGCGGCGAGTTTTAGAGGGAACCATGTGCCAATTGGGCCCCCAAAAGCTTTCTAGAGACGAGCTAGCTACCCTCTTATCTGAAGCTTGTGCCATCGTGAACTCGACCCCCTTGTGGAGCATTTCTCATGATCCTAATGACCCTTTTCCTCTCTCGCCATCCTCTCTGTTGAATCTCAAGGAAGACTGTTCCCTTCCTGGACTGGACTCATTTTCCCAAGCAGACATCCTAGCCTATGGGAAACGCAGGTGGCGGCGTGTCCAGTTTCTAGCCGACCAGTTTTGGACTCGGTGGAGAAGCCAGTACCTGGAAGCTCTCCAAGCAAGAAGAAAGTGGATTGTCCCTCGTCGGTCTCTCCAACCCGGAGATCTCGTGCTTCTCAAGAACAAGGCCGAGAAAAGGATGTCGTGGCCGCTCTGTCTCATTCAAGAAACAAAAGTTAGCAAGGATGGGCTGGTGAGGTCGGTAATCGTCAAACGAATGGACGCCACTAGTGCTGGCATTGCCAAGCCCCGATTTTATGAGCGACCCATCTCTCAAATTGTGTTGATCACTCCACAAGAAAGCGCCTTCTCCGGGGCGGGCAGTGTTCTGTCGAGCAAGCTCCCTTTCGATCACCCTGTCACCCATTCGTAATTTCCGAAGCAGCTTTACGGTCACCCTCTCGGGTTCTTCTTCAGCTGTTCACTTTTCCAAACGATTTACCACATGTCAGATATGTTTGATGGAAAGAGGCACGCTTTCACCGTAATCTTACAAATTATAATATAATACTGTTCGTCAAATCGCCTGAAGTTCTGTGTCGTGTTTTTGTAAGCTGGCTGTCCCTAGATCCCGGTGGTCTACTCAGCACAATGATAAATTATCAAAAGCCATTTTCTACCACCTGGCAAAAAATGGTGGCAGAAAGTGGCAGAAATTGGTGCAAAATAAGTGGCAGAAAAGGGCAGAAAATGGCGGAAAATAGCAAAAAATAGAAATAATTATATAATTTTGAATCAACTTTTTCCAGTATTTATAGACACTTCCGTTACTTTTTAAGCCTACCTGAATGCTAGACACGCTGGGATGTTTTTTTGGCATCAAATGTGAGATAGCAACCACTAAACGTCACTTGAGTGTAATGGAGTTTGGAGTTTGTCACTGCAGTCATTCCGAGTCAGGATTGCCATTGGCCTAGATTTTTTTGAGTCAAAATGACGACAAATGCATTCAAAAAAGTTATATCGTATTCAATAGCCATTTTGATGACGATGAAAAGGACTGTACTTGTGGCTAGGGCTTGGATACTGCCAGTGGTCTATGGATACTGCTATCAATTCAATCAAACCCCTATACATTTTGCATTTCAGCCAATGCTATACCAATTTGCTTTTTACCAAAGGGCACAAGAAAAACTTACCCAAACCCTATCATTTTTCTTGTCCTTGACACCTTTTAGAATCAATATTCTAACCACCAGCGGCCATTTTTGACCACCTTCCAGTAAATTTCTGCCATTTTCTGCCACTTGTGGCAGAAATGGGCAGAAATTCGATCAATCTCGAGTTTTCCCATCGCGTGGGTGTGGCTCTTTGGGAGGATTAGGCAAGGGCTTCTAGAGATGTCGGCTGCATATGGAAGCAAAAATTATTATCTCCTACACCCTTCACTTTAATCCAAATAAGCACAACATGCTACCACAAGATCTTGTTGAATAGATGAATTTGGCCAAGTTTGAGCCCAAAACTATGCTTAGGGAACTCAGGAGATAAGTTCAAATTTTTTTTGGAAACAGTACATGAAATTCGAATTTTCGGCCTTGTCTTGGTCAGCTACACTACTAGGGATGAAAAATCATCAATTGAAATTTTGACCAGGTGGCAGAACATGGTGGTAGAAAGTGGCAGATATTCCTTCAAAGTGGATTTTTGCCAACGAGGATGTAACTTGAATGGGAAATTATTAAAAGCCATTTTTGACCACGTGACAGAAAATGGTGGCAGAAAGTGGAAAAAATTCCATCAAAGTCGAATTTTGCCATCGTTGTCTGTGGCCTTTCCTCTTTCACTTAGGCTAACTATGGAGTATGTCAGTATTGGAGTGGAAAGCTCAAAAGAAGTATGCACGTATTCTAGGGAGGTTTAACTGAAAATTATGGACGTACCTCGACCAAGACTAGGCATAATAAAAAGCCAATTTAGCCGCAAATACCTTTAGGCTGTCTGTCGAAACACTTTGGTCCGATTTGTTAGTCAAGATTTCCGGGCTGCCAGGCATATGTTGAAAATTGCGTTTTCTTGAGCTGCAAGACAGCTATGGACAAGGCGAACCTACAACATGGCAAGACTAATGTCATGATGACTAGTCTTGGTCATCGAGGTATGTCCATAATTTTCAGTGGTCTATGAGTAGAGCCATGTGTTCCTCCTAATCAGATGCACTCGGTTGTGAGAGTGCTCAATGAATTTCATCATGCTCAAGCACTTGATAAGGGGTAACGCAAAGCTGAAACGTCTTCTAGCGAGGTTTCAGAGAGCTTTCCTCTCCAGTACCAGTACTCCATGGGCTAACTTGCATTGGGGACCCCCATTTTCAAATCACTATAAAATTGTCTAAAAGTTGTAGTTTTTTTAATTGTGACAATGTTTCACGACATTGGTTTGATAAAATGGGAACATTTTGAAGCTCAATCATCCTTTCACCATAGGAAGACCACTTTCCAAGAATCCAGTACTTTGAACGTTAGATGGCGTTGAACTTGAAAGCCCTCGTTGACTCTAAAGCATAGATAGGGATGCCGCTCAGGGATGCTTTTGAAAAAGTACAGGATCAAATTCCTAATGTATCTTCCCTGTTTTTAGTGAAACATGTTTTGCCTTAGTTGACAATTTGCAAACCTGCTGAACTAGTTGGAGCCCAAATGGGCGAGTCTTATCCAAGATGTGGCTGAATAATCGACTTGTACAGAGTTAGCATTGTAATACTAACTCTGGACTTGAATGCCCGATGTGTTCGAACATTCGTTTGAATAGCTTTACACACTTTTAATTGAACCTGGAGAACTGATTTCAAATCCATCATGAATAATCCTTCTCAAAATAACTCCCTCCATTCTCAACAAATGGAGTGTGCTATGGTGTAGACTTAAAGATCATTGAACGAAATTTCATTCCGTTCAAATTCATCGTATCCAGCACCTCTCCCAGATTACTTCGATGCAAAAGATCAAAGTTAGTTTTGGAAATTGTTTTCTTAACATACCCTCAATTATCGCAATGATTTCATCACATTGAAGGATTCAGGTGTGCTCTAAATTCGTTGTTACTAATAGACTTGGGAATCAGCATCTTTTCAAAGGACTCCCAAGACATTTTTGAGCGTTTTTTCCTAAAAGACTCGATTCATTTTCCGGGACTGATTTACCATTAAATCTTCTCCTGATTTTGCCTTGCCATCTATTGCACAATTCGATTATTCTCAAAATTGAGATAAGTGTTGCTTGTCTCTTTGGATTCAAAGTTTAAACGTTTCGATTTTTAGATGGCAGGATAAAAACATCCGGGTTAAGTGCCATCGGGTGTCAGATTATCGTGAGCATTGTTAATTTTGATCACATCAAAGTACATTTGTTTAAAAATGTAGGAGTTACGGCCCAAAATCAATAAGTCGGAAAACATAACTTAATTATATATAGATATACACCTGACGGTAGTCCTAGAATGTGGCCTTGCCAATAAATGTACTTCAAAATTTAGGCAATATGGTAGAAGTGACAAAAACGGATGACACATGCGAGCGAAACCTTTGTCATTGCCAACCAATTTCGATATCGATCCAAACGAATTAAACATTTGTTGAGTTCCTTGTGTTTATACTTTATCACTGCTACGACCAATCGGCAAACACGAATGCTACAAAATTACAAATTGCGACAAGTACTTGAAAAGTATTCGCTTATGAGAAAAGGAATGGAGAGGAAACAATCAATTCATCTTCAAAATTTTAACCTTAATTTGAGTTTGGTTTTGCAAGGCATTAGCGACGTTAGTATCGACCTTTTCGCCAACATATCTTTCAAGTTCATCATCTTTGATTGCCATTAATTGATCATGATCGTTCACGGGAATAAACTGTTGTACCATGACCTGGCCACAAGCAAGCACTTGGCAATTCAATCTTTCTCTGTACTTGGGGGCTTTTGTTTTCAAGAAAAGCTTTGCTAAAACTAAAACACCACAATTCCTTTCCCAGCCAATGTGTTGCTTCATCTATCAAGTATATGGAATAATTTCCAATTTGGAATGATTGGCAAATTTACTAGTTCCCATCAGCCGGCAACACCTCATTGAAACTTAGATTCCCTTATCATTCACTTAAGAAGAAGCGAACGAACAACGAGAAAGTAGAAATTATTTAAAAAAAAAACAATTGTATTGAGTCAATGGGAAGTGAAATTGCCTCGCTTGATGAAAAATTAAAAGTCACGCCTGAGGTGTACAAAACATTCGCCCTCACTTTGTCTCAGTCCAGTGATCGGCTCCTTTCTGGCGATTGAATCAAGTTCACGAACGCTGCGCTACAAATCATTCACAAAATGGCCCCATCAGGCCATTGTGAATTGAGGCAAACCCTGCTTTCGAACTAAGATTTATGGGCATCAACAACTATGACAATTCATCATGACTTTGAGCTTGGATCATCTCCATGCAGATGGCCAACATCCAACAATATTTTCTTCCAATTTCAAGATGGGACGTCGACAAGGTCAATTCATAACCCATGGCTTTCAGCTTTAACAGAGTTGTCGTTGAGAATGCCAAACGATGAACACTGTATCGTCCCTTTTTCATGTTTTCTCTTCCAGAAAAGTGTTGATAAGGGTCGGAACCATAAGGTATGATTTGTGTCAAAGTAATTTTTTGCAACTTTTGAATTAGTTACTAGTGCTGGGGCCTTTGATTTCTTAGCTTCTTGCTGGACTCGAGTCCAGAAAAAGAACTTTAAGTACAGTCAGGTTAAGCAAAAAGGCACGTCTTGCAACATTCTAACAAAAAACAACGTTCATGAGTCCAGACTCGAGTCCTTTCTAACAGACTCGAGAGCACTTGGACTCGAGTCTGGACCCTAGAATGCACTATTAGCTACAAAAACGTGGAAATTGGTTTAAATTTAGGGCAACAAAAAATGCAATGTCAATGTAAACCCGTATCTACCACTCATGGGCACAAGATCATATTGCAAGATCCTTTGAAATCATAACATTCCTTATGGAAAAAAATGATTGTAAATTTCCTAGAATTTCATTTTGAGATAATTTAAAACATTAGTGTGCGGACAGAAGAGGGTAAAATATAGTGTTGGGGCGAGTCCGCCAGAAGTCGGACTCGTTCATTTCTTATCAAGGCCAACCAACATATGTACCCTCTACAAGATATGACGAAAATAAAGCACCATTTTGAAGATTTACCATTTTGGTGTTCCAAAAATTAGAGCACCAATTTTTGTGTCAAGTTTTTTATTCTTCATTTTGTCCATTCACAGTAGAGGTAAATTCTGGTGTAAATAAATCTAAATCGTTGGGACTACTTTTAGATTCTGAATAGTTGTCGTGCAACGGCTCTCTTCCAGTACACTACATGAAACGGGTTTATACGAATAGTCTGAGCTTTTGGGCTAACTTGTAGGTAGATCAAACGAAATACTCCCCGACTCATCCAAAGCATACCCAGTATCATACCAGAAGCTACAATAAAGAAAGCGTTTGTGTCAAGGACAAACCAGTTATTTGACGCGTGTGAAAACAGAACCTTTTTACGACTATAATGGGGTTAAAAGAGTCATTTCCATCCAGGTGGTGGAAACAGTCAACGAAAATGGAAGGAATAAGTGTCCGTTCAGGCTGAAATCCAGAGACGGCGAGATCACTTCGATTGCGTAGGGCAGGATAATGTACCAAATACATTCTATTTGCTAAGCAGTTCCTTCTTCAATTTCATCCCTGAAATGACAAAAGTCCTTTCATTTCACCCAGAAAAATTTGAGGGAAGTTATTTTGGCCAAAAATGGTCGAAATAGTCAAATACTTAATTTCAACCTGAAACAAAATACCGACCCCTAGTTGTCACCCCGTACTTCAATGGCATTTGATTTGGAAAGCGTGTTGAGAAAGTAGCCCGGGGCTGAGGTGAGTTAGATTAGAGCTCTTTGCTTACGTTTGGGATTTTGTCGAGTGTCTGTGAAGCCCTCTCGGATGGATAGATACATAGATAGAAAACAATGGAGTGGTGCTTGCTTGTTGCGTCAATCTTCGTTCGTTTTCTTCCCTCTTTCGGTCTTTCTGTCTTTCGGTCGTTCTGTGTGTCTGTCTCTTTCACAGTCGCCCTGCCCGCCCTCTCTGTCCCCGCGTACGGGAGAACGAACGAACGAAAGAATGAAACATGCAGTGAATGGGTCCTGAATGACGGTCGATGCTCCGAATAAGTCAAACTGCCAACCACTCCTTCGTTCACTTTGTCAAGATCAACAGTGGCTAGTTGACTCTAGCCAGGCATCGCTCACACATTGAGTAGAACAGCCGTATTGGAGTTGCAAATGCTGGAAGATTTCCACTCCAAAGCAAAAGGATTCTTGGACATCTTGAAGAAAGTGAATTTCGCTAGACCAAGCCATTAAATAACGTCAAGGGTTTAGTTCGAGCAATTATCATTAGCCATCAATATCATCATAATTACACATATACGCTCACATAGTTTCTCAATCCAGAGATGTAATAGTCATTTTTGCAAGCCACCGTTTCACATTTCTCGGCCATCTTGACTTCATTCGACCACTGACTTCGGCGTTCACGTGATTATTTCCACACCTTCTCTAACAACAATTTGTCATTTTCTTGTGCCTTGAACGTCCTTTGCCGTGCGTGGATAATCATTGATCAAAGTGCCTCGCTCGAGTCCTGGTTTATCACTCTCATCGCGAGTGGTGATTGTGATAGTTTTTCAACATGGATACCCTTGGTCCTCACTTCCAATCCCTTTCTTGGAGTGTCTTGCTTCTTTGGCAAATTGCTTCTGGGCTATTGAGCATCGCAGGAGCAAGTCTTTCACCGCTAAATCTATTTGCCCTCCCTCAAGGTAAGCAAAAAGACACAATCAGAAAAATCCCAAGGTATCTTGAGTCCTTGAGAGGAGGATGAATACACACACGTATGTTTGTCAAATTGAGTGATGGATAAATTTTGACCTGAAAATATATCTCAGTGTTGGTTTTGGGCTTGATCGGTCGGTGCTTAAGCTTGGCAGATAATCGTGGGCGTCGATTTTACGATGTGAAAGACATTGTTCAATTCTGAGCTCTCAAATCTCACGATCTCAATGGATGGAAACGGCAAACACTCGGATCTAGTGGGTAATCTCAATTACGAGAACATACGAACAAAGAAAATATTTCGCCACACATGAGCGAAAGGGAAGTATCGTCTTTCTCCTTTTGTTCCTTTCTAAGCTGAAGGAGATTCCCTTTCATACGTACCATATTTCTCTGTTCTCATAGCTCTCAACTGGAATAAAACAGGAAGAAGCATCAGACTGTTTGAAATGCATTGAAAACCATCCTAATAATTAGGTCCTGGCTCATGGTACTTTCTTGTGGGCAATAAGACGCATCTAAAGTCTTCAAATATCTTAGGTATTTCATGATCTTAATACTTAATTAAGATCATATCCAAAGCTTAACGCACTACTTCAACGGGGTTGAATTATTCACAAATAGCTATGGCCAAATATCAACTTCGTTTTGGCCAGTAGCATGTCCACTCCGGAGCGAGTAAACTGAATCTTGGTTTCCTCCAATGGCTGCTTTCAGATGAATGGAATTACCAGTCGTGTGAAAGCCAAGGATTGGCTGGAATTTGCATCTTTTCTATGGCATGTTCATTCAGTGGAGGAGAACATATCGGAATTTGTCAGGATAGATTCTACTTCGGAAGCTGTTGTAAAATCGATAATTCAAGTAACGGCACAGCAACCTTGTCACCATCAACAACAAAGCCAATGCTTGTTTCTTCGACACCCTCGACAATGTCAGAACAAGACAGTGTAGCTCAAACGACCCGCCCAATCGTAGTACCAACCGCCACCACCATCACAAACACCGCTGACAAGAATATCAACCACAACAACAACAATACATTTGGGCTAACAACAACCACATTGCCATCTTCTGGCATTACATGGGCTTCCTCCTTGGTTTGGTCAAGCACTGAATCATCTGTCCCATCAATATGGCTTTCACCCAGCAATTCCTCTTCATCGACGACAACCGTTCCAGTGACCACCCTTCTGCCTGCGACCGATTCTGTGGCCTCAACAACTCTTGGAACAAGTTCAAACATCTTCCCTGAACACAATATCGATAATAACTTCACCCTTTCCAATGAGATCTTAAACACTCCTCATCACCATGACGAACAAGGTTAGTGACTTGTTGGCATAAGGTATTGACGACCTCGAACGGTTGGAAAATTCTGCCAATAATCCCCCCTATCTCTTCACGATTTAGTGGACGTGATTTGTGGCATCCGTTCCCAGCTCACACCTCAAAAAATGCGCAAAGGCGGGCAACGCAGGAGTCGAATCGTGGGTGGGAATCCGTCTTCGTTCGGGGCGTGGCCGTGGCATGTTGCCTTGGAAATCAAGTACCCCGGGGGTAGAACCAGACATCGTTGTGGAGGAGTTCTTTTAAATTCTCGCTGGGTGGCAACAGCAGCTCATTGTGTGCATGTGTGAGTATCTGGAATCAAATGAGGCAATCTTCAACCTTCCCAAGGCTTGGATTATCTTATGTGTGGACCATTGCAGATACTCCGAAACGGACATTTCTCTCCGGTTGGGTGATTATGACAAGACCAATTCTTTATTCGAACCTCTGCCCCACGTTGAACGAGAAGTTGAAACCATCTACGAGCACGTTGACTTTGATCCTCTGACCTATGAGTTTGACATTGCTTTACTATTCATGAAGCAGGCGGCTCCATTTACAGATCACATCTCGCCAATTTGCTTACCAGATGGAAATCTCAAAGATATAGAAGGATCGAATGCTTATATAGCCGGTTGGGGAACGCTTTTTGAAGGTAAGGTGTTTTTCAGGCTGTTTTATTTATGTTCTTTGCTTGTCTTCCTGTTGGCTTGTCTGTTCTTTAGTAGCATTAATTTCCTGATTACTACGTTTTACAAAATAACGTATTGAACATTCTTGGAATCATGGAATCGTTTCCTTGGTCAAGGACTCTAAAGAGAGGAAACGACACGGCTTTCCCCTGACCGCCAAGTTAGGCCATTGCGTTGAATCAAGACAGTAACTCTATTAGCAATTAAACAAGATTATCCATACTCTATAGAACATTTAAGTGTTATTAACTAAATAATGATCTCTTTGTCATGCAACTCTGTTCATTTACTAAATATTTCTGTATTAATTTTGAAAGTCAGAGGAATAAATGAAATACCCATGAACATCAAATTAATCAAAAACAATCAAATTGTCTTTCAAATCAGTGAAAAATTGCAAAAAAATGGCTCAAAAACACGCCCAGATAGAAAATCAACAAGAATCATTTTACTAATTAATGAGGAACTTACACTGGCAAAATATAAAAGAAATGCATGCAATTTCTAATAAAAGTACATGTACATAAATGTTAACATATTAGAATATTTGGGATGAACAATTGATAATTTATTTTAACCTAGACATTCGACAAAAAAAACATCAGGCATTGGTGAAAAATGAATGAGTTATCTTTCAGTAGAGTTTAAATTTCTACTTACTAGGAAGTTTGCATAAAAGGCAGGCATTATTTAAGGGGCACATAGTAGAACCAAAGTACAGTACACTAGATTTCAATTTGAACTTTGGACTCCAATAAATTGATTATTTTGCAAAAACATCCAAAATAGTCAAATAAAACAGGTGTCATATATATCTCTTAACACATATATATCATTCCATGATTATGAAACGTCCAAATGAGTTTAAAGAATGATACGCAACCCAGAGCTACAGTATTTCTACTCTTGAATTGAGGGCCATTCACAGAGTGAGAACCATAGTTTCATAACAAGTTCACCAAATTACTTTAAATTTGGTCAAGATGTTTCTGAAACAAACGAACCGTTTCTGAAACAAAGTTTATGTAAATAATTAAAAAAGAAAAGTCTTTATTGTGAGAGTTTTCTCATTGGATCCGTTATCTTTTTACAATATTACAATTTATACAATGCAGCATGATTGAGTCTTGTCCCATTCTGGGTTCAAGGATATCATATATATCATTAGCAAAAAATTATTGACTGATTATGTTTAGAGCAAATTCTTGCGTTATCATGAAAACCTAATTAGCACTTTTCAGTTGTACTTTAAGACATTTTTTTTAGGTCATTTTAAGTATATTTACATGCCTGGTTTGACGCACATACCATCAATGCTTACAAAAATGATATTAATCATATATTTTGTTCCAAACTTATGCCAATAATTGACATTATAATATTTCTCAAGCTAAAGTTTAGGCCTTAGTTGGCGAGAGAGGTTTGGTGATTACAAAAAAGTGGCGTTTCCTTGCTTTAGTGTCCTTGCCTTGGTGCATTTCCTCCCCATTTCGTCACCACCCAAGTTGACTGTGTTTGAAAAGCAGGTTTGGTGCTTTTCAGGTGGGCCCAAGCCGGATCAACTTCAAGAGGTCTCAGTGCCGGTAATTGGCCATGAAAAATGTATGGATATCTTTAAATTGGCTGGATTAGACGAGAAACTTACAGACGTTTTTATTTGCGCTGGATTCCGAGAGGGGGGCAAAGATGCCTGTGAGGTAAGAAATATTGCGTCCCTTACCAAGCAGACCTTGTCGGAATATCTTAAATGTCATGTTCAAGGACTTCACAATCGTTTGTTCTACTTGTCAGTCCAATCAAGTTTCAATCGAAGGATCTGTTTGGACGATCCACCTACAAGTCAA
Source organism: Tigriopus californicus (assembly GCF_007210705.1). Taxonomy (NCBI): domain Eukaryota; kingdom Metazoa; phylum Arthropoda; class Copepoda; order Harpacticoida; family Harpacticidae; genus Tigriopus; species Tigriopus californicus. The sequence goes on along the minus strand of NC_081440.1, from coordinate 8,846,178 downwards.
GTGAAACTCTAAGTCAGAACTCCATATCTTGGTCAAGGGTAGCGAGATGGACCTAGAACGATTGTGATCACCTCGTTAATGCTATAGCTTTGTCATAAGAATGTGTTCGAGGACTTACGTTTTGGGCAATTTTCCTTTTAGGGTGACAGTGGAGGGCCCCTAATGATTCAAGAAGAAAACACAAATAGATGGACCTTGGCTGGTCTAATCAGCTGGGGAAATGGATGTGGAGAGAAATATCAGCCGGGTGTTTACACCAACGTCTTCAAATTTTTGAACTGGATTCACAAGACAATGAGAAAAGAAACTCGCCTTGATACCAGGGCAAGGCGCAAGCATATTTAATGCATCTAAAATACAAATTGTGATACATACATATCATTTTATACTTTTAAGCAAGTCTCACAACTTTCATTTGCAACCTAACGTCGTTTTCGAGGTCTAATATGACCGGAGTTTATTTTGATTCTTGGTGATTTGACGTTATGTTATCCTTCAGCGTTCGGAATTATACCCTGAAATGTCTCTCCAGAAAGTTGGGATTTAGTGATTTTGTCACAGTGCTTAAACGATAAGTTGTTCAGCGAATATTATCTTGATGTGTTTGGCACCTTAGACCGTATTCTTTTGCTTCTACGTTTATTGTGCATGCTTAGACGAGGGAGAGGGCTCTATCACCACCCAACGAAAAGGGCAATGGCATGGAGACTGTCATTGCTTTGTAATACAGCGCCCTGCATGATAGTAGCGGTCGACCATAAATTGATTTTCATAAACTGTCATAGTTCCAAGCAGACTATCTTCAAAGACACCAGTTTCTTGACGATTACGAAAACGAAAAAGGGACAAAATGAGTCGCACTCTTTACTTTAGTTAATGGGAGTAACAAGTTCTTACTCAAAATTGGTTTGTTTGAAAGGTTTTCATTGAAAGTTCCAAATAAGTAGAAATAATCCGTCCGCTAGGTTATTTAACAATTGCTGATCAATTAAGCCAATGGGCGTTACAGCATTACCAAATTATTGAGATTTGATTATTTAATCTATCATTCATTTTGTTTAAATCTGGCAATAGTTTCAGCATAAAATGTTTGCTATCTTTAACAAGGAAACATGATTAGCTACTTCTTCATTTGCGACATATTCTCAAGACAAAAAGCCAAAAGGCTTTGAGATTTATGCAATAAGGATAAGAATCCCACTCAAATCTTTCAGTGAATAATTCTTCGGGATTGGAGTGAACGCATAAATAGGAGTATACCACTTAAAACACAATGAAATGTCAATTTTCCAAAGCCCATTTTGCAAATATCAAATGAACTTTCTTTTTTTACACATTCACTTGAGTTCTGAAAAATATGCACGTAACAGGTAGTTTTAGTGATCTGTACTATTTCCGAAGATCAAGTTGAAACTGAGTAAAAAACATCTTATGAGTCATACTATTTGAAATACCCTTTTCACTTACCTCACGGTAGTTGTAATTTATTTTATATAGTTGCCAAAAACAAATGACGTGCTTCCTTGATAGCTGTTCTGAAGATTTCTCCTCGCCGTTTGTTCTTTGTTTTAAGACCTTTGACACATTCGAGGTTTTAATTTGCTAAGCATAATTCCGATTTTCAGTTGGCAACAAGCATATACTTACATACGTAGGAGTATTATGGAAAGGGAAGCAAAAGCAAGTTCCATCCCACGTGCCAAAAAAGCCAGAAAATGGTTTATCAGGCTGAGCGAGCAATTCAAAATCGTAGAAATGGACTAAGATGAGAAATATCGTCGGAACATTCTCCCCCATTGCTCGCCTAACCCTAAATAAAACAGATGTATTTAAATCATATTCATAAAACGGAGACCTTTCCCAACGGGCAAATTTTAGTAGTTGAACAATTCAAACGTTCTTGGCCAGTCTGGACGGTGACGGCTGAAACCGATCCGTTTTTGTCTGGGTGTACTTCCAAGATCCGTCCAACTTTCCAGTTTGATCGAGGTTTGGAAGTCCCGACAACCAAAACTTCGGCTCCAACGTTGACATTTTCGACCCAAGTAGTCCACTTTTTTCCTGATAACAAAGTTGGAAGATATTAAGTTGTCCAACGATTCCAA
>NC_081440.1:8836544-8844022 GCF_007210705.1 Tigriopus californicus | reverse complement strand
TGCTATCTCTGGACTTAAACGTGCGATATATCCAACCACACATTTGAAAAGCTTTACCCACCTTCAACTGGATATGCTCATCGAACTTTCCATTATTTTGGAGGAAACCACCTAAATCTTTCATAGATGAGACCTGCTCAATACCTTTACCTCCATTATCTACGAGTGGTGTATTTAAAGGAGTTGACCCGGAGGTCATTGAGCGGAATTTCATTCCGTTCAGGGCCATATTACTCTTAGTAACCCAAGAATAGATTATTTCTAGGTCCTTTGCAAGGCTAGTAGAACCTTGGCCATCCCTACCAGAAACTAACTTTGTATCTTCAGCATAAGAAGACAGACTGGCAGTAATACTAAGCTTTTGAAGCGGGGCAACGAATATCATAAAAAGGAGGGGGCCTAAGATGGAGCCCTGGGGAACACCTGACTTGACATCATGTATATCACTAAGGGATCCCTTAACCTTAACAATTTCTTCCTATCATGAATGAAGCTTCTTATCCAATTGAGAACCTTGCTTTGGATCCCAATGTCATGAAGTCTATTCAACAAAAGGCCATGATCTACTCTATCAAATGCCTTGACAAAATCAAGATAGACAACATCAACTGACTCATGCCTTTCCAGTCCCTCAATGACCTGCTCTATATGTTCAATCAGTTTGGTAACCGTGCTAAAATGTGCTCGGAATCCGTGCTGGCTAGGAGGAAGGACTTCATTGACTTTAAGAATTTCAACAAGTTTGAACTTCATGATCTTCTGAAACATCTTCGCCATGTTCGAAGTGAGAGAAATCGGCCTATAGTTAGTGGGGAGCGACTTATCTCCCCCTTTAGAAGTTGGAACAACGTGAGCTAAGGGTGGCTTTACACTTTAGGATGGAAAACCGAGATTGAATGCGGTGTGTGGATTGAAGCTGAAGTAGTGCTGGGGCGTGTTTTTGGTGTATGAGTCTTTTTGTTCGACTTGAGTACAGTTGGAACAACGTGAGCTAACTTTAGTGAAGATGAAAACTTGCCCTGATCCAAGATGCAATGCATCAAGTACGAGAAAACGGGCAAGAACCAGTGAGCATCTCATCAGAAACTGAGATGTCACGCCATCAGGACCAGGAGAACTTCCTCAAGTTCTTGATGGCCTCTAATGCATCTTGATCTGTGACTACAAGATCATCTAAACGTTCAATTTGACTGACCTTGTCAATCTGAACAGACTCAGCTTCAAAGCAATGAGCTGTTGCTTCTGAACTCAGTGGGTTGAAAACACACTGGAGAACTGATCTCCAAGCATATTAGCCATAGGCTCTACATTGCTAATGGCTTCCCCATCAAGCTCAAAAGGCCCAAAAGGGTGTTTCATATTTCTCTTACAGTTCGCATAAGAGAAAAATGCCTTCGGATTCGACCTGACCTCCTGAACCACCTTACTCTCAGTTTATAACTGGTCATATTCGATGGAGGCCTTAATCTTACCCTGAACTACGTCCAATTTTTTTGGAGACTACCCACAATTACTGGATTCGAAGTGCTCTTCAGCCTTTTTGCCAGTTTACTACTCTTTTTGAACAAAGTCTTCCTATATTTTTGAATTTTTGTCCGTGTACCACCTTTCGGAACACATTCAGAGATTGCTAAACTAGAGCAAACTTCCCTAAAAACTGAAACTAATTTATCAATGGCTGCATCTATGGACGATTCCTGATTCAGAATTGAAACCAGGTCCAGTTCTTCAAATCTTTCCATAATCAATGGCCAATGTTCATCTTTGAACTTGAGCTTAGCCAGACCGACCTTGTTGACCGGTTTTACTCTAAGGCACGCAGGCTTTTGAGTAATGGTCGACCCTATCTCAAGAACATGATGATCTGACAGATTACTAGGTGTCACATGGACATACTGGATCAGATCAGGGTCATTGGAAAAGACCAAGTGGAGAACGCTATTGAAATTGAAATTCAAAAGATAAATCAAAATTTAATACAATACTGAGTCAGATAGAAATATCTTTGTTCAGTGCTTCATGCAAACAGAAATACAGTTTTAGAGTGAATGAAAAGGGATTTGATACCATTTTAACTAGAATCACGTTTTTTTAGGAAAGCAATAGAGAGATGACTGGAGCTATTGTAGGCACACTACATGACAAAGAGTCTTACAATTTTTTGTACATAGATAGCCTAAGAGCTTAGCTTACCTAAGAGATGGTTGGGTTAGGGGAATGAAATGGGCAGCTACATTAGAATAGGAACAAATTTTGGGAATAGGGGTGGGGCAAGGAATATTAGGGGGAGAGTGTTTATAGTAATAGGGGTGGATTGGGTATTTGAAGGAAGAAGAGGGAATTGGGAGAGAGGGTGGGGGATAGGAGGAGAGGGAGGGAGGAAGTTAAATGGGTTAAGGAAGGGGGGTGGGGTGGAATTAGGTTTAGGAATAGGGTCAGCTCTAAAACTACGAAACTGAGCAATCCTATTTCTTGCCTTTCTCTGCGTCCCTTCTACGTGGACTGAGGTACACCGTACATTAAAGCACGTCTTAAGTCTCATGGACTGACAGCACCTGTACGGGTGAAAAAAGGACAATCTACCTCTGAAAATCCCTTCTTCCTATTGTACTTCTCAAGGTCGAACTTGAGAGGTGTTTGACACCATTTAAGGTGGTCAAACTTACAGCCTTTTCCTTCTTCAGGACAAGGCTGCTTCCGGTAAACAGGACAGACTGCTTTCTCTGCAACTGCCTTTTCCTGCTCTTTTTCAAGAGGAGCTACTACTTCAACCTCTACATTGTTCAAATCAGTCGACTTCTTAACTACTGGGTGAGCCTGTTCTTCAAGCAGCACCCTGGTTTCTTGACTCAAGCAACTAAAGCCTCTATAATAAAGGGCTTTTAACTAGGGTAGGATCCTTCCCTGCTAAGACCAAGTCCAAACATAGTCTAGCCTCTTTGCTGACTTTTCCAAAAATAACTTCCATCATGAATACAGCGGAACTATCAATGAGCAACAAAATCAAGAGACCAAGAAAAAGAAGAAAACTAAAAGGCTATGATATCTTGTCCTGAGATGCAGGGCAACGAAACAAAATAGAAATAAACTACTTCACATCAAACTAAACATACAAATCTAAGAAATCTTCGCAAAATACAGTCCTCAACTCGTAATCGGGTAAATGACGACGGGCAGATTGTTTTTACTTCAAAACGTTGGACATCGCCGTTTTGGCTGAACGAACTAAGGATTCGTGAACGCCACCCCAATGGAGCTCTCCTGGAACTTGAAATTCCCAACGAACGGACTTGATCTTTTCCGGTGTCTTGGATTCCAGTTCCATGAACAAATTGTTGGCATCCACGAAATTTGTGCCGTTGTCCAAATACATACTTTGAGGTTGACCAGGGGTGTTCACAAAGTTTCTAAAAACGTTCAGAAAATCTTGACATGATAAGGAGGGTGCTGTCTCCAGGTATACGGCCCGAGTGGTCATGCACGTGAAAATGCAACCCACCATTTTTCGATCTTACTCCCTTGTTTCTCGGGCTCCTACATTGCTGAATTTGCTTCCCTCTAATATTCGTAAGGAATACATAGGCCTTATGGATCTGGTAGCATCTTTCAAGTCAGACTCAAATATTGTATAAATATTGAAAGGTAATAGGTTCGAACTTAAGTGCCAAAAGCTGCATTATCTTATCAGGTTCCTAAAATATTTGAACGATAAATGAATGAATGACTTATCTATTTCTGGTCGCAGGAACACGAAATATGCAGTTTTAAATTTCTATAGTTCCTATTGATCAATCTTACGAACTATTATATTCCACGTCACATAAAGATATGTTTCACAATGTCTTGGTTGCTTCTTTAGAGTCATATTTGTTATTACTGAGTAGATAGGTCCCAGGTCTTGATTATACTCTTCACTTTAGCTTTGTTTTCTTCCTCCCTGATGTGCAAAGGCAGTCTTTCCCAAATTTCAACAATTCCGGTAATAATTGACTTCTTGGTTGCTTAGAGAGGGTAGGCTCTTTTCGATCTTTGGAGCGTATTCTTTTCACCCACATGCACCTCCATTCGTCCGGTTGTAAGTGGATGATTTAACCAGTCTTTTCCACAATGCCAAGCCAACAAAGCTATTGCACGCATTGCAATAACGTCTATAGAAACCTGGTTTGTTTTCTGCAGAAGCTCTTCATATTCCACGTGTTTTCTTGTTGGTATATTCAAGGCAGCTTTCATGGCCGCCGAGTGGAGGGAACTTATCTTCCTCAAGACTGGATCATTCGAGTCGAGTGCGTCTGAAATAACCTCAAGCCTGTATCCGAGTTTTAATATCAAAAGTGGTTTAATCATTTCCGCGACTAGCACCAATGGAAGCTTTCAAGCTAAGCGACGCAGATTCCCGATTCTCTTCCGTAACTCGGGTTCCAAATTATTTAGATAGCACTTCCAAGATAGATTTTTGCTGAAAGTGAAACCAAGAAGCACTTCGGCAATTGATTCTTCTGTTAGAGCGTCTTCTATTTGCAATGGCTCTTCCATGGATCTCCCAAACATAAGAAACTTTGTTTTTGATGCATTGGCAGCGAGGCGAGAAGCTTTCATGAACTCTAGGATTTCAGCTGTCGATACCCTCAAGCCTTGACGCACTTCTTCTCTTGTTTTGGCCGATGTGTAGCATGTTATATCGTCCTGGTAGGCTAATAACGAACTATTTGACACCCATTCCACCATCACAAGAAAAAGCAACGGGGAGATCTTTGACCCTTGTGGTCTTCCAATTTTCACACTGATAAGCTCTGATTTCACCCCCCCCCCTCCAACTCTGTACACTGTGTTCTTCCTGTCAGGTATGATCTGATGGGTGTTGTCACATAATGAGACATACCGTATGTGATCAGCTTTGCAATGAGTAATTCAACGTCCAAGGTGTCAAAAGCATCTGAAAGATAAAAAAGAGTGCTCCAGAATGGAGACCATCCTGACAAGCCTTCGTCTAGTCATGATGAATTGCTCCCACCGCTTTAACTGTCGAGAAACCAGGCCGAAATCCGTATTGTGATTTGGGCAATATTCCTCGCTTCTCAAGATGCTTAGACAGTTGTATTCGAATGATCCCTTCCAAAGGCTTGCTTGATGCTGGAAGAATACACATCGGTNAAATCCTTAAACGACCTACTATATACGGGCCCCAATCTTCTCCCAGACATTGCTGAGCTTCAGTTGCGATTCCGCGCGAAGAAAATAGCGATCATTTCTGACATTACGAAGATGTTCTTGTCCATCGAGCTACATTCAAACCATGATGCTCTTCGCTATTTATGGAGAGATTTAGACCCCAACCAAAAGGCACAAGTTTATCGTATGGTGGCAGTAACATTTGGGATAAAGTCATCCCCGTTCCAAGCCATTTGGTGCCTACTTCAGACAGCTGAGATGTTTGCCGTTGATTACCCTGAAGCAGTTCAGGAAATCCGTTCCAACCTGTACATGGACGACCTCTCGACCACGGCTGATAGTGAAGATCTCGCAAGAAAACTCTTGGACGACGTGGTTACAGTCTTGGCTTTGGGTGGGTTTAGGGCCCACAAATTTGCGAGCAACTGTTCTGGAGTTCTCGTGGACCAGAGAAGTGATGACTGCTTGCCTGGTATGGTCTCGACTCTTGGGCTCCAGTGGGATACCCTTCAGGACACCCTTGGATTCAATTACATGAGTCAATTAGCCTCCAGGCTTGTTTCGAAGTGTCTGTCCAAGCGGTCCGTCTTGGAGACTATGGCAAGCATCTACAATCCACTTGGCCTGATATCACCATTCACTCTCCGGACAAAACTTTTGATGCAACAGCTTTGGCTTCTCAAACTTGGCTGGGATGACCCACTCCCAGCGACCTTGAGGGGGGCGTGGTCGAAATGGTTGGGCCAAGTCCATCTCTTTAAGAACCATACCATCCCTCGATGGGTGGGATGGGATTTGGTGACGCGTCCAAAGCAGCATATGGTGCCGCAGTTTATGTCGTCACTCGGTCGAGTAGCGGAGATGTTTATTCTTCATTGGTATTCTCCAAAACGAGATCATCTCCCCTCCACGATAACTTGTCAATTGCTCGTCTGGAACTTTTGGGGGCGTTATGTGCAGCTCGAATTGGGTCTTACGTCGCCAAAGCCATGAGGATATCCGGGCAGAATTCCTTTTATTTTACAAATTCTCTACTGAATCTTTTGAGAATGCAACAGGGGCCCCAAAAGTGGAGGCAATGGGTAGGAAACAGGATTAAGGCGATTGTAGACGTCGCCCCATCCAAGCAATGGCGGTTTTGCCCTGAGGAAGAAAATCCTGCTGATTTGACCTCCAGGGGTGCCGAGGCTCGGGAGATTCTCGCAAGCTCTCTGTGGTGGGAGGGTCCTCCGTTCCTAAAACACCCTCAAGAAGATTGGCCTATTCAGAGGACGAATCGTAGGACCCAGGAAATGATGGATGAGGACAAGCAAGAAGAGAAGAAGGTCATTCAGCCGATCACGCTGTTGACCTCACAATTGGATGATCCCTTCGCAAGATTGTTGTCTCGCTGCAGTAGATGGATGAAACTTGTTCGAATTACCGCATACATATGGAGGTTTTGCGGGGCATTCGTCCGGCGCATTAAGCGCAATCGACCCCATCAGCTCCATGAGAGCGCTTATCCAGATGTTCGTTTACGGGTCAGTGAAATTCATGAGGCCGAAATGTTTTGGTTCAAAATAGCTCAGTCTGAAGCTTTTGCAGACGAATTGACAAACCTTTGTTCAAGTCTCTCAGTGAACCGTCAATCCCCCCTAACTACTCTACAACCCATTTTAGTCGATGGATTACTTTGCAGCGAGTCCCGACTCCGACTGAGTTCACACCTTGTTCAATGTACAAAGTTTCCAATCATTCTAAAAAAGCATTCAAAAATTGTAGAACTTTTCATCATCTATGTACATGAGCTTCACCTTCATTTTGGAACGGAGCAGTTGCTGTCGGCCCTGAAAAGAAGATTTCACCTAATTGGCAATCGTCGAGAAGTCAAGCGCATCATGCATTTATGTAAAGCTCCGAAATGTCGCAAGCCCTTTCCATTGACTCAGAGGATGGGTCTCTTGCCCGTAGAGCGCTCTAGCTTTTCTCAAGTTTGTTTTCAAACCGTTGGGCTAGACTTTTTTGGCCCCTTGTTTGTGAAACACCGTTGTTCGGAGACCTCCTGCCCCCATCAAGTCCAAAGTTCCAAGGTTTATGGTTGCATCTTCACCTGTTTTACCTCGAGGGCCATTCATCTAGAATTGGTGGTCGATCTAACCACGGCAACATTCTTGGTAGCATTTCGACGTTTTATGTCCCGGCGAGGTATTCCTCAAACCTGCTATTCCGATAACGCAAAGACGTTCAAGGGAGCCGACAGGGAGTTGAGGAGAATCTTCAAGACCATCAATTGGGATCACGCTCAGGAATCAATGTCAAGGTTCAAG
>NC_081440.1:8832941-8834857 GCF_007210705.1 Tigriopus californicus | reverse complement strand
CGTCGCCCGGTTTTTGACTTGTCCCGTGCTTCCTTCCATTTCTTATCCAGATTCTCCATTTGCTCTTTAGTCATGTCGGGGTCGATTCTGTATTTCGTCACAGTTCCCGATACAGCATTTTTCTTACTTTGTTCTCTGAGGGCTTTATTTGACCTGAGAGCTTGTTCTCGGAGATCTTTTGAGGAAAGGCTGACCAACAGAGGCTGAAACTCCCTCCTGTCGTCCCTCTTTCCCAACCTTCGCATCGCTAGAATGGAACTTTTGAAGGTATCCGGCAATCCTGCTATCTCTGCCACCTTCAGGATCTCCTACTCCTCATAGGCCTTTCGCTTGTTGGGGTCTTTTTCCTTCAGCTTTTTGATGCCTCTGAGCACTAGGTTCTGTTTTCTGTCTTGCATCTCCGCCACACACTATCACATTGCCAGGGATGACATTTAGATTTTCCTTCAATGTTTCAACAAATGTCTTGCTCTCGCAGAGAACCTTAACAGTCTCCGCCATGTCTTTCTTGACCTGCATCTGGTTCTTCTCCAAAGCCTGCTCCAATAATACCACCCTTTCCTTCAGGTTGTCGTCGTCTTCCAACTTCATTTTCTCCATTTCGTTTTTTATTGCTTGAACCTCGTCAATCAGGTCCTGTGCCGACAGGTTACCCATTTTTTGCCCACTTGGAAAAATTTCTTCTTCGTTGTACTTTGGATGGGTCTTTGGGGACAGAAGGTGAATGACACGTCTCTTGCGCTACTTCTAGTAGCCTTTTTTATTTCACTCAACTTTAATCGTCCGGTGCACAGAAAACTAAGCAATTTTTTTCTGTAAGTGTCTGGAGAGCACTTTCCCGACACGTCTTTTCACTCCGACCCTATCTCAATAGGTGATGTTTAGTATGTGAAAGTTTAATTTTCAAAATTGTCACTTTTTGCAAAAATTGATTTCTACGTACTAGCGATGTTTCTATTCAACATTAATAGAATTTTATCAAAATTCAACATTAAGCTTAATCAAAGTTGCGATTGACAGTATGGCATCACAATTGTGAAATATTGACGGGAGTAAATTTTGAATTATATTGCAAACTATTTTCGGTTTTTTTCTACCTGCTTCAGAAAAGTGAAATATTTCCATTTATATTTTAGGCATAGAAAGAGCTTGTTATATTTCTTGGCAATTGCTTTAAGATATAACCAGAGCAATTTGCACTCAAATTTGATGCTAACGCAATCTTTGAAAGCGAAATATCATATCATTTCTTTTGCGGACTTCTTTACCGCTACCGGGATTGGAATCCCAGCAGTTCAACCAAAGTTTTGCCTAAGATTAAGGCTACACGGTGGTTAATTTTTTTGGCCAAATTTCGAGGTAGATACCCAAGCACATATTCTACCTCGCAATATTATAAGAAACAACTTTTTTTTCATGCGGACTTCTTTACCGCTGCTGGGATTGAAATCCCAGCACTTCAAGAAGAGAATTTATTTATTTTACTTGACTTTCATTTATATATATTATTTGTTCGACCAACGAATTGGAGTTGGCTGATCTGGCTAAGCCTTGAATATAAGGTTGATCAGGAATCTTAGTTAAAAACTTGTTCAAGTCTGACTTAAATCCTGCTACTGGATCAACGCCTACATAAGCCCTACGAATATTTGAGGGCAGCAAATTGAACAATTGATCATTGTTTTAACTAGTTCCAATAATAATAATAATAATAATAATAAAAATAAAAGGAATAATAGGAATAATAGGAATAATAGGAATAATAATAAGAAAATAGGAATTGTAGGAATATTAGGAGTAATAGGAATAATAATAATAAGAACAATAGGAATTATAGGAATTATAGGAATAATAGAAATAATAGAAATAATAGGAATAATAGGAATAATAGGAATAAAAGGAATAATAATAATACG
>NC_081440.1:8827444-8831651 GCF_007210705.1 Tigriopus californicus | reverse complement strand
AGATGCAGTGGAACGAAATGAATAGGAGTTTGTTGCAAATTCAAAATATGAGTTGCTGAGAGTAACATGGCACTGAATGGAAAAAAATCCGCTCAATGACATTTGGGTCGACGCCTTTGAATGTAGATAATGAAGGTAAAGATATAGCACAGGTCTCATACATGAAAAGTTGAGGTGCAGTCTTCCAAGATAATGGAAAGTTCGATGAGCATACCCATTTCAAAGTTGGCAAAGCTTTTCCAACATGTGGCACGTTTACGTCCAGAGATAGTATGACGATGCTAACTCTGTACAAGTCGATTGTCCAGCCGGTTTGCAAAAGGTCGAACAAGTCCAAAGATGGTTTCACTAGAAACATTTAGGGAATGAGAGAGCTCTCTTATTGGGAGAGATTAAGACAGTTGGGACTGTCCAGTGTTCAGAGAAGGTACGGAGGGTACCTGATACTGTACGTGTTCAAAAGCATCCATGAGCTTTGTCCCAACCCAGGATTTACGGTCAATTCTAGTGACCGTAGAGGCTTCATATGCGTTTTGAGAGCACCTTCAAAGCCCTCGAGAATCCAGGCTTGTTCGAACAATGAAGTCCACTTCTCTTCTTTCTCGGGCTCCTTCATTGTTTAATTTGCTTCCGTCTAATATTCGTAGGGAATACGTAGGTCTCGTTGATCCGGTTGCATCTTCTAAGTCAGACTTGGACAAAAAAAAATAGATAGCATTCCACATCAACCCTACATTTAAGGACTAGCTCGATCTGCCAACTCAAATTCGTTGGTAGACCAACTATCATATAAAGATTGAAAGGTAATAAATAGAAGAATTCTTGTTTTTACTAGTACTGGGGATTGCATTCCCTGTAGCGGTTAGAAAAGCCCGTGAAAAACAAACCAAAATCAAAATAATAATGATAATGTTTATTGATTTGGTAAGAAGTGTCCAACATTTGGACCCTTTGACAAACAGGGGACTAAACGTCACCATGTCATTTGAATTTGCCGCTTGAATCATCAAGTCTTCGTAAAATTACGTACTGTCATAGCTTGTCTCGAAACCGGTACCTTGAGAGATAGTTAGCTTGAAACTGTCAACGTGTATGAAACCCGATTTACGGTCGACCGCTAATTTCATGCACCTCCTTGAAACGGAGCTACAAGGTAGCTATTTACAACTGAGCTTCTTTATACTTCTTTATTTAACGGGCCTGTACTGAACTAAATAATCTTGGATTGACATTTATGGCTCAATTTCGAAGCAATGCGCTTTTAAAATTTAAGTTCGAGATAAGTCCCGCGGGCTTTTTGATTCATATAATGAAGTGGCGTTGTATCAAAAGAGGAAATTTGTCTAGCAAAGGAATGTCTAGGAAAATGTCAAAACGTCAAAATCGCTTTTCAAGACAAAAAGGCAAGAAAAGCAAGTTTTTTACAACCAATATGATCACACACGACCATCCAAGGATCCATTTGCTAAAACATTTCCCAATACAAATTGGGCTGAAAGCATCTCCTTTGAACAACGCTCCTTCTTCCGGAAACCAACTTTTCCACGTGAATGGGTACGTTGTCTTGATGTCGATGAAATATATCGCTTAATTTGGTCCATTGATTTTCGTATCAATAGGAGGCGGTAACGGGATGTTCTCGAAACAGACACTCCCCTCCCTCAATTCGTCCTCCCACCTAAACGCCCATTTTCGTCCATTTGACCCTGATATATTGGAAACATTCCTACGGATTAACTTCCGCAACCGAATGGGCTTTTTGGCTTTTGCGTCCCAGATGTTTCTCCTTCCAGTCAAAAGTTGAGAACTGTGCTTATAAAAAGTGCACCACCACCACACCTCGACTTCACGAAAACATGTCGAAAATCAGTGGCCGTAAGTAACAATTCAATACTCACCAATACTACAGATTTGGCGACGAGGACCGTGACATCATTTGATTAAAATACATTATCCATGTTAACTTGACATCGGAGCCCAATTCAAGTTTTTTCGCCTTGGAGGTGGACATATCGTTAGTCATGCGCCAAATATCGGTACGGAATTGACAGTCAGGAGGGAAACCTATTCACTTGGAATTTAAATCACACCATCCTTTGTCTGGCCGAAGCCGCCTCAGTTGAAAACCATTTCAAATCAAATCGCTGGGGGCAAAAATCTGTTAAAAATCACGACTTCTACATAGAGGGAGAAGGTCTCTGAGAATGGAAACCCGAGCTGTTCGAAACAATGTGTGTTCCTTGCTAAATTAGTGAGTGATTAGGATTTGGATTGGGACGACAAATGAAAATACAGGGAATTCTCGCCAGTCCTTGAGTTATTTCACATTTTTCGAGACCAACCTCGTTGTTGTGGTGAATAGACAGTAGTCTTTGTCCGACAATGAGTCCCAAAAGTGTCGAATCGGAAATCAAACGCTCAAACGTGGATATTAGCCATCTGTCTGCCTCTCTATCCATTCACGGATTGACACCCAGCCACTGAGGAAGAGTGAGCCGCGTGCACCGCCGTCCAGACATACGGACCCATACTCCGTCCGTACATAAATACTACAGGAGCAGTAAGTACTACTACAGTCCTAGTTACATACTACGTACTACACTCCACACGTACGTGCGTGCATACGTGTATTGAATGTGAGTGGCCAAGTCAAGGGAAGTTTGGAGGAGTTCGTAGCAACTCAGGGGCTGGCAAGTGCCAAAACCAACAATCTCTTTCCCGCATATCAACCCTGTTTAATGTCGACTTGGTGACAAGTAGGAGGCACTCGCTACGTTCTCGGTGACAGGGATGTCTCCACGTTTCTGTCGTCGAAACCGCTACGAACATCACCGCCGCAGACGTCCCCTAATTTACTATGCATTGCCCTGCCACCAAGATGGTACCACAGTCAGCTAACCAACATATTAGTCACTGTACTACAAGCGTTGCAGACCTACAGGATTGTCATCATCATCGCGATCATCATCGGAAACCGGAAACAAACGAGCGCTTGAAGGCGCTACTTCGAAATATTCATTTTTGATTAAGAGAGCTGATTTGTTTGACAAATGTCAGCACGTCATCTCCATTGTGCACTAATTATATTGTACACACATATAGTTGCACTATTAACGATCCGTCTAAGGTCAATGATTTGAATCATTGGTTCCTCAAGTTGGGCAATTTAGTACATGTTTAATCAGTTGATTTGGCCAGCAGTTAGATCTAAAAATCTAGAACAGATTTGACCACATATAATTTGTTCTCTTTACATAGTGGTTAGAGGATTGGCATCAATCTAAATGATCATAAGTAGATAACCTATTACGCCATTGGTAAGGGCAAGAAGGTTGACTGTTACTAATTTTTTCGAAGTTATGAACAAGCTTAAACATTTGCGTGAGTCCAGAAAATCAAGAATATTATTTTCGCTGTTGGAATATTTTTGAACTGGTTTTGAATAAACCAATAATCTGGTATAAAAACATCCGCTTTCATAATCACAGACTGTGAGCCTGAAGGTAGGGTTCTAGGAGAGCACTTCACATATTGGATGTATGAAGCTTGAAGTCTGTCGTGTTGATTAGTTCGAATTGATAAAAACCAAACTTGAAATAAAGGTTCACGATTCAAGCTATAGCTTGAAATAGCAAAAGAACAAGTCAAGAACTCAGCTCTGGCTGAAAATATTTTAAAAAGGTAGAGGTAATCAAGAGAATTTCATCTTTGACGAAACGTTAATCAAATATTATCATTTCTTTAACGAGCTAAATTCCAAACCTTGTTGTGAACATGGAAGCTTAAGATTAAAGGAGACTTGAAAATTAGATCAAAATTCTAACTTAAAGCAAAGCGCTAAATTCGCTTGAGGTACATAATTGAGAACAAAGAGCTGGGAAGAAAGACAAAACGAAATCCTTTAACCTCTAACCATTTGTAGAAGAATGAATGGCGGAGAAAAGAAGTAAATTGAAGCCAATTTGCAGGTAATGAGTGCGCTCAAGACAATGGACGGGTGAGTAATCCCTCATTTCTTCAATCATACCTCGATGGTAGAGTTTGATTGTAACTTCGAAACTGATTTAGTTGCGTAAAATTGAATTTCAGCCCAACCCCATGCTTTGGACATCCCACATCCCAGCCGAGCCAACAGTGGAGTGTGTTGAGCTTACAGTACCCACAATACGAGTATTGACATTGACACACCATATAATTTGGTGGAAGT
>NC_081440.1:8827317-8827408 GCF_007210705.1 Tigriopus californicus | reverse complement strand
TCTTTGTCTACTATTTTATCAACTGTATTTCACGTTAATTATCAATGCGCTTTTGGGTAGTGAAAACTAAAATGAAACTTTCACTTCACAG
>NC_081440.1:8827186-8827281 GCF_007210705.1 Tigriopus californicus | reverse complement strand
TGCAAAAATATTTGATTGTCGGAGATAAAAGCGATTGAACTCGGACTTCTTGGTCTACTATTTTATCAACTGTATTTCACGTTAATTATCAATGC
>NC_081440.1:8794469-8827150 GCF_007210705.1 Tigriopus californicus | reverse complement strand
GAACTGTATTTCACGTTAATTATCAATGCGCTTTTGGGTAGTGAAAACTAAAATGAAACTTTCACTTCACAGTTTTCTCATCTTCGGACAAGGTGTACCATACTTCAATTTCCGATTAACGCACGAGTATCTTCTGCTGCGTTTTGTACTTGGGTTTCCTATTTGGTTAAAGCAGTTGTCATGTTGGTAAACTGTGCCAGATCATTGGGGGGAATTTAACGGTATTCTTTCATTACCTTTCAGTAGCATTTTGTTAAGTTACGCACACTACTGCAGTTCTGATCTTGATTTGATTACTTGTTCTTCCTGGGTACGCAGTCCCTGAACTTAAAAGAGGCCAAATAACATATCAACGGAGAAAGGGAAATGAGTTTCGGAAAATTGATTTTCAACCGAGTTTTAGCCGCGGACAGCAATTTATTGGTTTTTGGGAGTATCATCACCTTGACTTAATGATACAGGAGTGAGCTCACCTTGGCTCAGTAATTCGTATGATTGTCAGCTTGACACCGTCAACGCAAGGCAAAATGAGACTAGACACTACTTTGTTCCATTGGACAAATCCTTGCGTCCACCATGCTTGAATTCATCGCTTCAAGAATGAACTAATTACACCAAATTTACACTGTATGTAAATGTATTTCTAGTTTGCTTAAAATGGAAGTTTTTAGGTGGATTAGATATTTTTTTAAAATTTCTTATGCTTTTTCCCCAATGGCATATTAGCACCATGAGATTGATCCATCAATCACTTTAATATGGTTAGAGAACCGAAGATACGAATTATGATAACGGAGTGGGAATATCCCTTCATTGGGACACCCATCAATAGATGTCAAGCGTCGAGAGACAAACAAACAAAAATCCTTAATTTCATTGCCAATCTTATATTTCATACATAAATTCTGGAAAAAGTCCTTTTAAAAAGGCCATGGAATATACCTCACAATTTGCTTTAATTTCGAAAGAACGACAAAAACGGCAATAATAATATCATTGCTCTATAAAGAAACTAGTTTCGCATGACTCGTTTCTTCTTATCTTTGTATAATTATCGTCAAAAAATGGCATGATTTGAGATATTTTGGTTGACTCTCAACCATTCGTCTGGGCCGATAAGTTATCAAAACTTTTTATCGCAGCAGAAAGTATTTTTTTCTACATTTTGATATGAGCTCCGTTTTTGCCTGCAATGCGGTGGTATTCTGGTTGATCTTAAAAAAAGTCACTATTACTACAGATTTTATGCAAAGCTAAAAAAGCACAGGAAACTTCAGATATTGATTCAAACGCTACTAGACAAAACGTTTTTTGAAGTTTCAGTACAAACTTCAGGTCAAATTTCGGGCTGGAATAAAAGCGCAGGGGCACATTACTTATATTATTATATTTCTTATTCTTATTATATTTTTATCTATTTCATACATTAAATGTTGATTAATGCATGATAAGCCAGTGTACTTTATACTACTACTTGTAGGATATGCAGGCGACGAGTTGGCGACGTCCTGAAAATAACTATTTTAAAGATTTGCAAGGCCCCCATGTCATACTAATGGCTTCGGCAGAAAAATTATTCCGATTGGCACATCCTCATCAGTTGGTTCTCTGTATGTACGTGTGTATTACCCTGGACCCTCAAAAGTTCGAAGTGGATTTAAAAATTCATTGATGTGACATTGAAATCACTTGCTCAAAAGTTTTAAATGAATTCAAGGATGGAATGATTTGAAGTCAGATGTTCAAATGATCCCATACCCATTGTCGTAGTACTAGCAAGAAATTACTCTCAGATCCATCAAAAAGCTAATAAGCAAATAAGAACAATTCTCAAGGCCAAATTAGGTTGAGGGAATATTAGCTGGTATGACTTGAATAAAAAAAGTGTTTCGTCGGATCCAGTTCACTCTTGTTTTCCAACATCCTTCATCTACCCTAAAGAGAATCTTTAATGCAGATATTGCACGAGATACTGCCAACCATTGGCAGTCTAATTTGGGGTTCCATGGCGCTACGATTTCCTCTCCTTGGGGTGACTTGCTCACTCATTCCATGAATTGCCAAAGTGTGTTTGTTGGCATGGAGGATCTCGTTGCGGTTAACTTGTCTTGTTTGAGTGGAAGACTCGATGATGGGAACAAAGCTCGGCAGTCTCAAATGAGTGTCGATGGACTGTTGGGGACCAGCGGGCGCAGTGCAACGCAGTGGTAAGTTGGGACCCCACTGTGTGAGTTGTAGAATCCTCATAGGCGATTCGGAACGACATGAGAACGGTAATCCATCTTGTGTGTGCGGTCCCATCATTCCTCGAGATCTATTATGTTCCAAAGGCTCAGTCATTTAGTGAGGAGAGAAGAGGAGAGGCCATCCAGATAGTAGTGGTCGACTACGAAGTTCCGAATCCACTTAGCAGTACCCACCACCACGCCACTACCCAGACTCATCATATCCCTTATCCTGTTCAAAAGGGAACGCAGAGGGTTTGTCATGGTGGGGAAAAGGTGAGGACGTAAGTGCACCAGACAGATCAAAAGGACAAACCCTGAGATCTTCTGGAGGCTGACGCCTCATGTCACGCTTTTGGGCGGATTCAAATCAATAACATTTAATGGAGTGTGGTCCCACGCTCACTCGAGCCGAGTAACTGAGACAGCAAAAGTATTTTCCGTCTTATGAGTAGATCAGGCTTACGAAGCAGATTTGATTCAATTTCAAACAGCTGGTCTGCACAGCATCTCAGTGTGAATATGGTCATTATGACGTTAACACACATGCTTCCAGCGAACCAACCACGAACTGTGGGACTAAAATGCTCTAATTTGATTAGAATTTAGAATATTGTTACATACTATATTGTATGAAACCGAGTTGGGCTCGTTGATTGGCCATAAGTGTAACCATCACGAGATGAAAATAAAGACAATTCTAACGAGCGAGGATCGCGATACATTATTTTAGGCTGTCGTTCTTTCACTCTGGTGGCCCAGTTATCTTCCTACAGCCCACAATACTTTCTAACCGTGTGCATGTCTAGGTCTCATTCCAAATACACGGAAGTGGCCCTAAGAGTTGCCTCTGCTCTCTAAGACAGGTTAGAGCCAAATTTATGATGAATGATATCCTGATGATGGTCGACTCGTGCCAACACATTAAAGCTATTACCGAGTTGCTACTGAACTGAACCCCGTTCATCTCCGTTTGTAAGTCCATTTATGCGCAAGCCCATTTAGCCGTAAGTGGGCTGGCGTTGGTACTCATAGAGGGCATAGAGGGTCCAATCCTCCCCTCTTCCTCTCTCTCTCTTCTCCACCCCCCCCCCCCTCCTCTCTTTCCTTCTTTTTCCCTCCCTTCGTTCCTTTCTTTCTCTGGTCTTTGGCTATTTGTCAGACTCATTAAAGGTCTTCAAACTCATCATCTGTGGAGAAATAATGAGACGATATGTGGAAATGAGCATCTTTCCCACCATAGGATTCACATTCTCAATCTTTCGAAAATAAACCAGAATCCTTCACAGGAAAGTCAATCCACAGCTGAGAGCAAGCTCGGTGATTGACCACGAACCGAAGATATAATACTAAACACTAAACACTAAGCGCGTGACTTCAATCGATATGAACATGGCATAAGCGAAATTGACTTTACGTAACAGTTGAGAAAAAATGCAACGATGAAATGTAGTTAATAAAATGAAAGGTTATTGTATGTGCATCAATTGCTTCTGAATTTTCATGGAAAGAACCGGCAATTGACTTGAAGTTGAAGAGAAATTTTGTTCTTTGACCCTGCGTGTCTTTTCTCATTCACTTTTGAAATGAACCATAAGATTAGGTGCCATGGACATAATTGCTCACAGGAGATGCTTCTGTAGTTGCAGTTGTTAGGCTAAGTGTGATCGTCACATGAGGCTGAGACTGAAGGTTGTGTGGTAGCTATTGGTGTGCCAAGTGGAATGAACATCTGTTTGTAATGGAAGTGGTCATGCTTTAAGGATTCCAAAAGTACCATCAATGCCAGAAAGCAAATCGAGCCAAACTGACCATTCGCCAATGTGGTGTGGGATCAATAGCTCTCCATTCCGTAAAAATGGGTGTCGCAAAGCAGCATTTCTCAAAGACAGCCGGAGTGCTCATTCTTACAATACCAACACCGAGCGTAGGTTACAAACGTGGACGTTACAAAGCTAAGCTAGTACTACGTATTCTTGGATCTCTCTGGAAAGTAGTGACTAAAGTACTTACTAGATCACAGACCCCTGCCCGGAGTCCAGAGTATACAAGGGGATGTAAATCACAGACCCGAATAGTTGCAGACGTGTGAAAGCACATGATCCTTGGCCACCCAACATTGAATGTGAGCAAAAAGGCAGAAGAATTGAACTCGTTCCACCTTCAATCATGCATGGCATCGCTTGACAGCTCCTCGAGCTTGACTGAATCAGGGGTTCCACCACTCACAGTAGAAGCCGACAAATGCTTCCGGTCTCTTCCGGTTCCTTGGGCTTAGAATAAAGATGGATTCTTCTCACCTACCCCTCCGGCATCCTCTGGGAATAACTTATGTACGGAAAATTATGATTTGACAGCCATGGAGAAAGAGGAAGGAAGGATGCTGAGAACATCGCAATGAACTACGATGATGTCTACCCCTAAATACAAGGCTATCGGAGGATGCATTTTCTTCACGTTATTCGAGGAAATACATATTTCATAACATGTGCGCACTTGGGATGACAATACTTTATAGCAAGGGTTGGTGACCGATGCTTCCCGGATCCCGCAATATGAAAAAGAAATGTCTATTAATGTACGTAGTAGTCATGGATTTGGACAGGAACTTTAAAAAATATGGACTGTGAACGAGCTTCCCGTCAAATCGGTCATAACAAATCTGAGCCTTTTGTCGAAAAATAAGAATAAAATCAGAGACGTGCATCGCGTCAATTAAAGGCAGGTCATTTTTGTATTATTTACTTGTGAAGAGGTTCGTTTCAACCATATGCTGTCAAAAGCTTATAAGGAAACACGGTAGCTGAGTGGTCTAATGGACTCAATAAATGCACGTCATGGTTCCCCAAAGGGCGTGGGTTCAAATCCCTCCTACGGAATCAACACCTTCTGTAGCTGACCAAGAGCAGGCCGAAAACTACATTGTCATGAAGTGTTTACCGCATAACTTTGGATGCATAATATGCATAACTAAAGGCATAATTTTTGGGCTCAAATTTGGCCAAGTTCATTTATTCAATAAGATCTTGTGGTCGTATGGTGTGCTTATTTGAAACAATGTGAACGGTTTAGGATAAGACAGTTTTGCTTGCGTTCGTAGTCCACATCTCCAGAATCTTTAAACTAATTTCATTGTGGGCTTTCTAAGTTTTGGTTTCGTATTTGATCTGTGGCATCCTTCAAAAATTGTTTTGTGATGTTTATTTGGTATCGTAGTCAGACAAATAAACGGCTCGATTACACAAATTTCTCTCGAAGCCCTACCCCTCAGCTGTTTCAGGTAGCTGTTCACCAGTCGTTTGTTCCACAATCCGGGTTTCACATTCTAAGTTTTAATTTTTGATGCAGTACATTCACTCAGGGCAATATTTCTACTTCGATTTTTATTGATGCTTTGAGAAACATTTCAAAAACAAAAAAATCGCCACACTCCGACGATCTGAAAAACAATTCTATTCGTAGGACACATTTCTATGCGGTGTTATCTTTTAGCGGGATTTAAGTCAGACTTGGACAAGTTTTTGACCAAATTACTGATCAACTCTACTTTCAAGGATGGACAGATCCGACAATTTGTTGGTGAATCACACATTATATGAATTTAGAGGTAAACCAGCTCTTTTCATTGTTTGAACGTACGTTCGTGTTAGAGGCAAAGAAGTCCGAAATATAATAAAGAAATGTCTAAAGTTGTCCTTTCAAAGATATCTTTTTTCTAAGATTTTCTTATTCCCCACTAGCAAAGTTTTGATCAATTTCTGCAGATACGTTGATTGTAGTTGATCGGGGTCCTCAGGTCTTCACGCTCAAAACCAGATGTGGCAATAGCAAGTTTTGCAACCTTTGATGGATGAAAATATCTCAAATATTCTATGTAAGTGAAACCAGTGTCTTTTAATGTTGTCCAAAACTTGAGTTAAGCAACTATAAGGTTGATATTATGCAACACGGTACTTGTCGTGCATGAAAAAGCTTTGGTCATTGCCCCCAACAATGCATTGCTCAAACCATTTCAGTCTCTTTTTCTTTTTTGGATCAAAGTTCCGCCGTCTTTGTAGAGAATTTACACATGGTAGTACAAAAGCTCTTGATGTTCCCTAAACGTGGCTATATGAAGCGACAGTTTGAAGTTTCAGTGAATAAAATTCATAATGACGCTCTGGGTGCCCATTGAAAGACAGGAGCCGAGGTATGAATCAACTCAAGAGCGGAACTTTATTTCGGCGGTCAATGCCGATTCGGAACACACTTTCGGCGATTGTCTTGATTTCGCCGGGGTTTACTCCAATGAGCTCGAGTCTTCTGGCAGAAGGGAGGGGCTTCGAGCGGGAGAGAAGGGGCAATCCTTCCAGAACTGAGGAAAAGGGCGAGAGACGGAAACACAGAGAGAGAGCAAAGAGAGCAGAGAGAGAAGAAGAGCACTTGTCGAAGAATCAAACTGGAAAGGCGGCAAAGAACTTCACAACGGTTCAGTAAAGAAGGTGATTTGATCGGAAAGTCACGGCCGAAAAATGGAGGCCTACAAGAAATATTTGGAGCAGCACAGCCAAGAGACTAGATTCAGTATTGAATCTCTCTTGTCGCCCATGAATAGTGTTCAAAGTGTGCCAAAAGCATCCACGATATTGTCCCGGGATCTAAATCCCGGACACGAGTCAAGCCTGGATTCAGTGTCAAAAGTTGCTTCTGAGACCGTCTTATCTTTGTCCTCACCCTCGCCAACTACGCTCTTAGGTGAACCATTTGGACCGACGATGGGACAATTTCCAGGATTTCCTTCACCATTTCTGCCCCTTGGATCATATCAAGAGCCCATTCTCTCCCAAATGTTAATGTCTTTATCGCAACGACATCAACAGGGCATGATTGCAGCGGCTGCAGCCGCAGCAGCTGCTGCTGTGGCCGTATCAAATGCATCCAATAGCAATATCTTGCAAACCATGTCAGAGAGTTCCACGCCCAATTTACGAATCGCTACACCTGATGAACCAGACACAACTAACGATCAAGGTATGAATTTGTAAATGCTCCACAAACAATCCAAATTTAGATCTGAGAAACTCCATAAGGTGAACATGTGCCCCTGTAGTTCGCATTCATGGACAAGAGTGTTAAGGATTCATCTGAGGACATATCCCTGGCACCTCTGGTCCTCAATTCGATTCCCCAAACGTTAATCCCACGACGAAAACATGAACACTTGCTAGTTCGCTATGTTTTGCCAAGTTGAGACTTAGTAGGAAGTTGTCCTTTGTTTTCAGCCCGGAGATGGACATATCGAAATCGCCGTCGAAGTTATTATGGCTTTAAGCTATTGTCCGTTCATTCGAATTTTTCGCCTTAAAGCATTCCTTTCAACGTTTACGGCATATTTTAGGCAAAGCGGAGTTTCTAAAGCATATTCTGGCCATTTCTAATCAAAAACCATTTAAACAGTGAGATTGGTGGTTACGAGTTGTCTGTAAGGTGGAAAGACTGAAAGTAACTTTATGAAAAGAAATGAAAGTGCCCACTTATTCACTAACGCTCTGCTCTGCTCCCACTTTGCTTCATTTAACTCGTCTTATTTCGTTTATTTCAAGACTAAGTGAAAACTTTAACCCAAAACTTCCATAGAGAAGACACCATAGTAGGGAACAAATGTCAGCATAATAATAATTTAATCAGTCTATCATCGTACGGAAATCTTGCCATGTATGCGTCGAAAACAACCTCTGTCGCAAAAGCAAATCGCCAAGGCCCCACAACCTACCGCCTTTCTTTGTAATTTTTGCTGTCATTGTTTCAAAAAATAATATCGCTGACCTTGCGATACTGAGATTAGATTTGTCTTTTGGGGTATTTTCTTAAACCTTCTAGTGTAGTCTAGTCTACAAAGCTGTAATGGACAACAGTAATTGGGATTGCAATGGAGCTATTTCATATTTTTGATAACATATGTGATGTGTATTTCTATTGCTCGGGTGGGTAGGTGGAGAGCAGAAACTGCGGCTGATTCCTCTGGATTCACTTCCGCCCCCTTGTTGGAGGTAACCGTATTATCAGTTATAAACACGCGATTTTTTATCAGCTTGTGAGGCTACGAGACAGCTGCGTCATGGTGGGATAGTTCCATTCTTTATTATTGTATTATTTTACTCCCCAGCTTTTATGATCACAATCAATTGAATAATTTCCGGTTGTCTTTTTCCAAAAGTTTTTCGGTGAATGAAGTGTTTGAAGAAGGGTGGGAAGCAGGGAACAAATCGCCATTGATTTATTCATTTGATTAGTGGCTAAGTTTAATTAAAAAAATAAATAAGAATTTGAAATTATGAAGCTTGATTACTGACCATGTTTTCCTTAATGAATTTGCCCTGGTGCCTGGTAGGGGCGACATGATCCACTTTCAGGGCTTGAGTAACGTTACCAGGAACGCGTTACTTTTCTGCAGAAGGAACGGCATCGGTTACATAACGGAACGGGTTTTTAGTCCTGCCGTTACCATTACTTTTTTCTTTTTTTTAATCAAGGGAACGAAAAAATGTAAAAAGGTTTCCTGCCCGATTTTTAAAGGTTTCATTACGAATGCAGTGAGTTATTTGCTACTTAAGGGATCAAATAAATAATCACGGGAGACCTTTTTTGTGACGTATGAAATCACAAGTTGCATGACGTAAACGTAACCCAGATATTTCTCTTGTCAAACATAAAGCAGTGGAAAACTTGCCTTCTGACAACTTTTTTCAAACCATGAAAAGAAGGATGAAAAAATACATGTCAAAATGTTTTGTAAAAGTGAAAAAAGATTAAAATCAAGCCACCTAAAATCGTCTAGCTCTTTTATCCCAGTACCCTTGAACCCTCGTATATTCGTCATTTGTTTCACATCATGTTACTCAACGTTAATAAATGTATAGAACGTTTTTCTTGCAGTTTTAGGTCATCTTTTTCTGCAAAAGTAACGCTATCATTAATGGTAACGGTAACGGTAACACATTCCTTTTCTTCGGTAATGGTTCAAGCCCCGTCCATTTCATGAGATTAAACCTTGAAAATGCCTCGAAGATTTTTTTAGGAATTATCAGGTCTATTTTATACTCCAATACGTCAAATTAGGTCCATAGTCAAATTCGTCCTTGCGCCATCCCGCCTGCCAGCCTAAGAAAAAATAGAGCAAGTTTTTTACTTTGACATTTCTTTACCAATAAAGATAATTACAAACAAACCTTAAAGATGTTTTAAAAAGCAACTATAAGCCCAATGAACTAAACGAACTTTAAGTTGTTTGTAATCCCTTACAAGACGGGCACGGATAGGTCTTTGATGGCAGGCAGAATGGATGAGAAATATCGATTATTGCGCTACCATTGAAGAATGCTCAGTAGTTAGATCGTTTTAGTCATATTATACCTAACCAAACTATACATGATAAAATATGATAAAAGGTACAATAGAAACGGAATTGAAGATATAGCTAAACCAAACTCTGTTCCCTTAATGAGTGTTTGTTATTCCTTCTGAGCAAAGTCTAAATTCTAAATCTAAAAAGGACACGTCGCCAACAAACTATTGGAACATCAAATGCTCTTGCAAATTTGTGCTCTTAAATGTATTTAAGAGATTTTAGTCAGGCATACACGGCAATATGGCAAATTTTCCATAACCTAACAAGCAACTAATCTAAATTCTTTGCGTACGGATAAAATGGTTTGTCTACTAAGTTTGATTGTGTTAAAAATCATTTTGAGAAGACCAAAATTGCTTACCTATGATTTGCTTTTAGGAACGACAAAACGCCATGAGCAATTTGGAAGAGTGACCAAGAAGCTACTTTCTCAGCATTCAGTTTTTCTGCTTTTTTGTCTTCCTTCCGAGCATTTTTGACTAATGGATTAACAGGCTAAATTTCTAGAAAATAGAATAAAGGAGCTCTAGTATCTTGGAAGACAAGGAAGATTGGGTCAGAACAGTTTTCAGAAAAAGTACGAAAGGTTTCTAATACTGTGCATCTCCCTAGCTTTGTTCTAGCTAAGGTTCTAAGTTAACTGAAACGGCCTGCCTAAAGGCCCTGGGAGTTTTGAGAGCCTGGGAGTTGATCCAAGCATTTTCAAGGCCATTTTATGGTGCGCTTTAGAATATTCATTTTTGTGATATATGTCTAATGCGAAGGATAAAATAGGTTATTTGTCTAATTTAGCAGATACACAGTTCCTTGGAGCGCATCAACATTTTTGGCCCAGATTCATGACAACCAACTTAAGAGACTTTAAAGAGAGGGACAAGTATCCCTTCAGGACAATAAACTGCAATTATATGTGGGGAAACCTTGACAATTTAAGTGTGAAATTTAAGTGTGAATGGTCATAAATAATAAAACTCATGTACATTGAATGTGTGATCACAACAACAGAAAAAACGAGCATTATTCATCAGTACCCCATGCAGTCTCCAATTCTTACCATCACAAAGGGAATAAGCTAAAAGTAGTCGGAATTTTAGAACACTCGGCTAATGAACTAAATTATCCCTACCCATTCTAAATGGTTTTGTTGGCATTTTTATCGTTATTAGAAATTCAATCCCCAGCAAATTAAGATGAAAAATATAGTAGTCTTACTTAACTTTCTTTCTTACAACACATAATGCCCACCGAATTAAAGTTGGCAGATCTGATTATTAGCCCTAAACGGATAAGAATGCAAAAAAGATGATTGTCAATATTGTTGGAATCAAGATTCCCCTCTAAGGTGATCCCTTTAGATATCTTTCGTAGGCGACATTGTGTTTTTGGCTTGTCAAAATGCAGACTTTTTCAAGGCTTCCATCGCAAGGGTGTTCTCCAACTACTCAGGAGAGGACATCATTAAGGTTTGAGCCTTCCTCAGACCCCGTATATTTATTATTGTATTCTTTTTGAAGACAAATCTGACTATAAGTTGATTTGAAAATTATAACGATGGCATTTGTTACCTGCTACACTGGCTTATCAGTAGGGCAAGTCAAGTGAAGGAAAGTCAAGGAAAAATGTGGTCCGGCATCCTAATTTTGGGCATTTTGGGGAGCGAGAACTAAGACAATATCACAGTCAACTAGCACAATCCGCCCATTGGATTTTCAATAATCGAGTGATTTTGAATGAGCTGCGTTAAAAAACCCAACAAAGTGAACATGTTTGGTATTAAACGGTGAAGGCACTATCAAAGTGCCTTAATACCACAATGCTATGTGCTGGAGAATGTTATGTTATGGAGAAAAAGTTTTGAACCGTCCAAAGGACAATTAGTTGAGCGGTCACTGAAAATTTCACAAATATCAATGTAGTCTTAAAGACGCTATTTTTAATCAGTTTCAACAAAGTCTTCAAGAAGCGACAAAATCTATAGCATCGTTTGTTGTATGTATTGTCTTAAGAATTCAAGTGAATGCGTCATTAAGTGTACACATGATGATGTAAAACTCATTTTCAAAGATTACACTTTTAGTGTGTTTTAAGTGATATTATACAACATTTTAGCTATTGTGAGACTGTGCAAGAAAAAGGAAAGTAATCTTTTGTTTTTTAACATATGACCGGGGCATTTTGGGGCAAAAAACGATGAAATTTAGACCATCAAATCCGATGTAACTATGTAGCAACGTAATAGATGATGTCATGATTTATATGTAAGAGCTAATTAGATGTGTTCCTAATTTACATTAAGTAGGTTTTTGAAAGTTTCACTTTTCATAATGTTTTTAGGTATGTAAGTTTTTTATGTGGGCTAGAATTCCATAAAGCAATAAAATCAAAGTTGTTCCTTATGACTTTTTGGAGGTAGAAAAATGCAAAATTGTGTTTGGGAACTTCTCTGGAAACTTGATAAGGCTTTTTGAACACCGTACACAAGTAATAAACACGGGCAGAAATTTACTTGGTGATATCACAGGTGCTCATGAAAGAAAGAAAGAGGGATGAAGCAAGCAGAACAGGGTCAATTTTGGGATTGAGTTGGTAATAACAATCTTGGTTATTGCAGAGTTGAGGATGGGCCAGATTTAACAGGTTCTTTGTCAGCTCATGTTGTTGTTGGCATCAAGTTTTAGTCTTAGGTAAAATCACAAAAGCAAGAATAGTGTCCCAAACTTAGAGAGTTTGGCCTTCTCAAGTTCCATAAGAAAGGATGTTCCAAACAGGGATGTAGCTATTTTCACCCGTTTATGTGCATGAGATCATTGAGGCACAAAGTATGCCTCAATTTCAAATGCACAAAGGCCCATCTCAGGGGCACTAGGAGGAAGAGGCAGCAGTAGTCTCAACCTCATTGTCAAGTCTCAACCTCATTGTCAAGTCTCAACCTCATTGTCAAGTCTCAACCTCATTGTCAAGTCTCAACCTCATTGTCAAGTCTCAACCTCATTGTCAAGTCTCAACCTCATTGTCAAGTCTCAACCTCATTGTCAAGTCTCAACCTCATTGTCAAGTCTCAACCTCATTGTCAAGTCTCAACCTCATTGTCAAGTCTCAACCTCATTGTCAAGTCTCAACCTCATTGTCAAGTCTCAACCTCATTGTCAAGTCTCAACCTCATTGTCAAGTCTCAACCTCATTGTCAAGTCTCAACCTCATTGTCAAGTCTCAACCTCATTGTCAAGTCTCAACCTCATTGTCAAGTCTCAACCTCATTGTCAAGTCTCAACCTCATTGTCAAGTCTCAACCTCATTGTCAAGTCTCAACCTCATTGTCAAGTCTCAACCTCATTGTCAAGTCTCAACCTCATTGTCAAGTCTCAACCTCATTGTCAAGTCTCAACCTCATTGTCAAGTCTCAACCTCATTGTCAAGTCTCAACCTCATTGTCAAGTCTCAACATCATTGTCAAGTCTCAACCTCATTGTCAAGTCTCAACCTCATTGTCAAGTCTCAACCTCATTGTCAAGTCTCAACCTCATTGTTAAATCTCTCAACATACTTACCCCACCCCTTTCCTTTCCCCTTCCCTCTTTCCCTCCCATTGTTCCCCTCCATCTCCTCCAACCTCATCCTCAATTCCTCTAACCTCTCTTCTACCCAAACTTTGTGGCCCTAATCCCCTCTCTGGTCGTCCAAAGCAAGGTTCTCAATTGGTTAAGGAGTTTCATTTCTGGTAGGAACCAGTGGTTAAGGTTAAGGGATCCCTTAGTGACACACATGTTGTCAAGTCGGGTGTTCCACAGGGTTCCATTTTGGGTCCTCCCCTTTTCATCATCTTCATTGCTCCGCTTCAGAAGCTTGGTAGTAGTAACGTCAGAATCTTTTCCTATGCTGATGATGCAAAATGGGTAGTTGGTAGGAATGGTCAGAATTCCGGTTGTCTGGTAGAGGTCCAAGACCAAATCTATTCTTGGGTTGCTGCGAGTAACATGGCACTGAATGAAATGATATTCCGCTCAATGACCTTTGGGTCGACGTCATTAGACACTCCATTATTAGATGATGAGGGTAAGGGCATTCAGCAGGTCTCATCCATGAAGGATTTAGGTGTAGTTCTCCAAGATAATGGAGTGTTCGATGAGCATATCCAGTTGAAAGTTGGTAAAGCTTTTTAAGTTTGTGGTTGGATATATCGCACGTTAAAGTCCAGAGATAGTACAAGTTGTACACTGTACAAGTCGATTGTCCAGCCACATCTTGAATATGCCTCGCCCATTTGGGCTCCAATTAGTTCAGCAGGTTTGCAAAAGCTCGAGCAGGTCCAAAGATGTTTTTCTAGGAACGTTGAGGATATGAGAGAGCTCCTGCCCTCAAAAATTCATAAGGGGTATGTAAGTGTTGATCCCTTAGCGGTATTTAAGTCAGACTTGGACAGGTTTTTGACGTAAATGCCCGATTAACGTTATATTCAAGGGTTAGCCAAATCAGCCAACTCCAATTCGTTGGTCGAACAAATAATATATATAAATCAAAGTTAAGTAAAATGAATAAATTTCTCTTCTTGAAGTGCTGGGATTTCAATCCCAGTAGCGGTAAGGAAGTCCGCATGAAAAAAAAGTTGTATCTTATAATATTGCGAGGTAGAATATGTGCTTGGGTATCTACCTCGAAATTTGGCCAAGAAATTTAACCACCGTGTAGCCTTAATCTTAGGCAAAACTTTGGTTGTCATGATTCTGGGGCCAAATTGTTGATATATTCCCAGGAGCTGTTTTTAGTTAAATTGGCCGAGCGACCTATCGTCTATCTTATTTCTAAAATCAGCAAAATGTCACAAAAAGATGATTTTTCAAAATAAGACTAAAAAATGACCTTGTACACATTTCAGATCCGGTCGTTGGTAAAATAGTTGGTTTAGACATTTTCTAACAATCCGGGTTGACAAGCCATCACTCAAAAGTGCTTTGAAGAAACACAAAGCAGTAGAAAAGCTGAATGTTGGGAAAATAGTTTCTTGCCCCCGCAATTAAATTACTAATAGCGTGCTGCCGTGCCTCAAAGCAAAAGCAAATCATGATATATTAATTTTGGCCTTTTCAAAAACATGTCTTTCCTTTTATGAAAATTCAAGAGGATACATACGATTGGTCAAAAGTTGAAAGTGATAAACCTAAAATCATACTTGAAAGGTATGAATTTAACACTTGCGCAAAGATTGAATAAATTCTTATGATATGGTAAATTTGTCGTATTTATATTGTAGTGTAATGTATTTGCCTTTTGGGGTGCTAAGGTCGGAGGGGTGAGCCTCGCCCAGCCAGCGAAGCTAGCCATCATATCATCCATATGAAGTTCCGATAGGCAGTGTCGTAGTCCGTGTCAGATTGGTTCTCCGTCTGTGGGTGTGGTTAGGGTCTGCAAGTTTCCTTGAGAAAGGTCGGGGAGGAGAATCGAACCGGGGACATCTCTCATCATAGGAAACTGCACCAACCACTACATCACGTCTCCTGCCATATTGCCGTTTATGTCTTGCTAAAATTTCTTAAATCATTTAAATATCTAAGTTCACAAATTTGCCACCAAGGGGTAAACTGACGAAAACGCCTGAGTCATACACAAATCGGCAGGGTGTTAATCGTTCCTCAAAAAAAGTAATTCGTTACTCAACCGTTACTCGAGACAAAAATGTAACGGCATTTCCTCACAATTTAGATTATCTTCAAATTATTTTCAAGTGTTTTGTCTCGACAAAATCATACTGTTTTCTTGTCAAAATGTTAAACCATAGATTTCTAGATATTCGATCTCGGACGATCGACCACTGGGCTGGTCATCCAGTGTCTAGAAATCTATGGTTAAACTTGTGAGGTTTGAATTTGTATATTTGCTTAGCATTGCATTATTCACATTCTTGGCCATGTTGGCTAAGCCAATGGAAATGCATAGGAGGAAAATCATTTCATTTAAACAGGATCAATATCATGGGGACAGCATGCCTCATTACTTTTTGGAACTTGAAACTTGGGAGGCGAAAGGCATATTCAAACAGACAAAATACTAGTATAAACATTAGTATTCAAGTATATCAGACGGTTTTATTGGTTAAGGTATCATAGGTTAGGTTACGTTGCGAAATCAAATCTAAGAAAACTGATTTGTTGACGCTGGGTTTATTCATTGCGCTGTTATTTGAAACTGTATTCGAAAACGTCGTTTCAAAAGTGATAATCATTGACAGCATTTGATGAAATATTTCAAGTATTTTCCAAATATTTAGCCTCTTTTAAAAATAGTGACCGAGTATTAATATTAAGTGTGTTACCTTTTTCTGGAGTGAACATCATTTAGATATTTCTCATCTAAATCTGATATCTTTTTCTGGTTTCAACTAATGATTGTTGAAGATTTCCAACTATGACATAGAAAGTCTCCATGGAAAAAACAGTATAAAAAATTCCCCTGTCGTAGATCGTGGATGGATGTGGTGTGAGTTGAGAAATCTGGTATAACATACTCAGGCCAAAGGAAGATTTCGCTCCGAGTCAGGTCTTTTTGTTCAATGGTATTTGAATGAGAAAATGTAAACAAAAAAGGAGGAGACATGGTACAGTTGGTGAGACGGGCCGCAGGTTCAATTCTCCTCCTTGACTCCGCTCAAAAAGATAAGCCCTTTTTCATTGACCACAGATGTTGGACCACAACCGATTAAGGACAAAGCACAGCTTAACGGAACAACTCTTTCTTCAACTCTGTGGATGGACGCGACGGCTCGAACGGCGGCCTACCCCTAATAACTTCACCTGAGAAGCCATCGCGTATACATGCAAAAAAAATCGTAGTAGTCCAATGACGAATCCGTCGCAATAAAGATCATTATAAAAATGAAAATAGAATAAAAATAAGAATAAAGCAAGGCAACTATAACAAGATTTGAAAACACAAACACATTCATTGTTGTTAAAACTAAGCTCAATTTTCTATCTTCAGGATATACGAACATATCAAATCATGGAAATGTCTGTTAAGATTGCCTAAAACCTTCAAGTCTCTTCAAATGCAAAGAGAGAAACCAAAAATTAAATGCCTGTCTGGAGCGAGACAAAAGCAACAAATAATGAGCATTTTTTTATTTTTTGGGTCGTTACAATTACACCATTTCAAAATGCAATGGTATTCCGGTTCCTTTTTCGAAAAAAGGGACGAATTATTATAATTTCGTTACTAGTAATTTTGTTACTGCTGCCTTGCAAATCAGTTATTTGAAACGTGTATGAACAGATCGCTTATGCAGTTATGATGGGGCTCAAATCGTAATCTTATAAAATTACTGTGGTGTAATTGTGGAAAGACTCAACAAGAACGGAAAGAACCAGTCTCAGTTTAGGCTGACATCCAGAGATGTGGGGGTTACCTCGACTGCGACATTTATATATTTGCCGGGATTCATATCCGCTTTGAGTCGGGTCGATTGGCTAAATTTGGTCAAGCAGATCCGTTGATTTTGTCTTGGAACTACCTCAGTGACATTAGTACATATCACTGAAACTCAAACCAATTGAGAGACATTAACCTTACACCCCGTAATCCGATCCAAAGAAGGACATTTTCAAATTAGGTGAAAATCGCAAATGCCCACTTTTCACTGAATGTTCTCTACACTACACGTATTAAGTATCCAATTTCAGCCAAACTAAGCACCAACATAATCCACTTGTTCTCTTTTTCAATGATTTCTTGAACCAGTGTCAATCGTTTTTGCACTAGCATTTACCGACTCAGAGTCTTGTTGATACATTGTGACGTCATGATATCTGATCTAGTGCTACCAAATAATCAAATAAGAAGAAATGTACGAACAAAATTTTTGCATCAAGATTCTCACACGCATCACGAAAGATTTTTGCCCAAACAAAACCAAAAACGCAAGGTATGGTAGAACTCATCTGACAGATCGGGGTGTCCAAAAATACGGGATTATGATGCGAAATTGATCAGGGAGACTACTACTATTTGATCATCAAAAATCCTAAATATCCTACAACAACCTAATTAGCTCTTCCTACGACAAATTAGAGACAGGAATTTTGCATAGAGTGGTCTTTTGCGATTTTCACCTAATTTGAAAATGTCTTTCTTTGGATCGGAATACGGGGTGCTTAGTTTACCAAAGAAAATGAAAGCAAAGATTGGACGTAAATCCAGATTGTGGAAACGTTACCGGGGCATCAAGGGTCCCAATTGTCTCTCTGATTTCAAGAAAGTAAGAGCACAGTTAAAGAAAGAAATAGTGGTTTCGATATGCTCCTATGAGCAGCAATTTCTCCGATCCCGTGGCATCAGAAGATTCTATGGCTAGATCAGCAACAAGAAAGGAAGCTCCAGCGGGGGTCGGTCCTCTCATAGCCCCGTAGTTCACGGCTTTTTGAGAATCACCATCGTATTTCTGTAACGTCTCTTTGTAGCAAGGTGATAAAACAGAAAGAGTAGGTTGGTGGATTTCTCACTCGTAGGCAATTGAACTTTCGTGATGGTTGGTCTTGCCTCACTAGCCTTCTTGAACATGTGGATCATGTTAGACCAAGGAGAGTGCTTTGACGCGGTTCATTTGGACCTTTCAAAAGCCAACAACACATTGCCACATCATATTCTGATGAACAAGCTTAGTAAGATGAATGCGGTTGGCCACATGTGGACTTGGATCAATATTGATTAGAACACAGGAAGCAGAGGGTAATTGTCAACGGCGCATACAAATGAAATGACACTCAATATGAAGAGGTCTTTCGTCCAACGCTTTGGCCAATCAGGCTCACCCTACAGTGTGTCCCGAAAATGAGTTCCTCTTCTTTTATTTGCTCTGAAAGTGTCAGGATAGGTCTTATGAGTTGGGCTATTATTTACTTAGACAGCCACACCAACCTCACTACAATTTCTGTTGCGATTGGTCGCACTTTGAGATGACTATTTTTGAGTTTCAGCCGAAATATGTCTTCACCTTTTTTTTAACGTTTTTGTTAAGAGCATCAAGATTGATTTTGAGCTTTAATTAACTCCTTGTGGATGTATACTGGTGTAAATAGGGGCCTTTATGTGCAATGTCAGACAGCCCAAACGAAATGGGGAAGAGGCACGGTAGATTGCTAGATAAACTATTGGTGACAGGTAAATAAGTAGTTAAGGTAACTACTTTTCCGTACAGTATGTGCCCTTGGTCACTAATTAAACATAATTTGGATAGAATAAGCCAAAAACAAGTCGAACGAATTATATTTCATTAAAGATGAATCGGCACAATCGGCCCTTTACTTGTTAGAGGCTAACTTTACCAAGCCTTCCAAATGGATTGGCCTTGATTACTTGGAGCGTTTGTCCAGGTGAGAAAATTCAAGAATGC
This sequence comes from Tigriopus californicus, assembly GCF_007210705.1. Taxonomy (NCBI): domain Eukaryota; kingdom Metazoa; phylum Arthropoda; class Copepoda; order Harpacticoida; family Harpacticidae; genus Tigriopus; species Tigriopus californicus. The sequence goes on along the minus strand of NC_081440.1, from coordinate 8,808,159 downwards.
TCTTCGAAATTTTATCATTTGACTAAAACTCGGCTCAAGGAATTGAGCTTGTTTTCTATTTGAATATTATTTCTAAATTTTTCCAGTACTCCTCGATCGCTTTCATTGGTGACAATAAACAAAAATAGTAACAATATCTTAACCTTCATTATTTTAGAGTGGAGTGTTCAATGGCGTCGACCCAGATCTCAATGAGCTAATTTTCATTTCATTCAAGGCCATATTGCTCTCGGCAACCCAAGAGTAAATTTTATATAAGGGTTTAATCAGACTACTACAATCTTGACCGTTACTAAACCAAATCAATTCTGTATCATCAGTACAATGTTTGGATGAAATTGTTGAATTGACTGACAAAGCAATCTTTATTCTTTTCAAGTTCAAGTTTTTATAAAACAACGACATCATCAAACATTAAATCTACATATATGTGAGTTGAATTTGTGCCATTCTAAGAACATTGAGGAGTTGGGAAAGCTATACTTTGTTAGAAAAATGAATTTTATCGAATATTGCTAACATACTTACAGGTTTTTCGCCGCAAGTTAGTGGTTCAAGGGATCTTTCTGAGTACCTCAATTTTCGAGCAAATCGTTGCTGTTTTGCTTGTTGCGCTGCCATTTTTCGTCTAATCGAATAAAATTGTGAATAGTTAATCCTGCCAACCGAATGCGTCGAGTATCCTATACAATGTTACTTGCTTTAAAAGCCAATTATTTGTCATTTATACAACTTTATGTCAGATTTGGTATCAGTGCAATCAATTTTGTTAAGAATTTGTGCTCCATATATTGTTTACAATTTCATTCCATAAAATAGTGGTTTTCAGATATGAAGACTTACGTTTCTTCATCTGATTTTTTTTTTCAGACGAAGATGATACTGGCTCACCACCTGATGAGGACGACTTGAGTGACAATGACTGTAAAGGCACTAGTTTTTACTCGGATCAAGAGTACGGAATCAAAGATGAAAAGGATCAAAGTTCCTCGGGAAAAGCTCGTCGTCGAAGAACAGCCTTCACCAGCGAGCAGCTTCTTGAATTGGAAAAAGAGTTTCACTCCAAGAAATACCTGAGCTTATCAGAACGCTCTCAAATTGCTCATAGCTTACAACTCAGTGAAGTGCAAGTCAAGATATGGTTTCAAAACCGAAGGGCCAAGTGGAAACGAGTGAAGGCAGGTATCACTCACTCTAATCGCTTGGGAACAACTACTGGGTCCCAAGGAAGCATCCGAGGCTCCCAAGTCACTGGTGGATCCGTTGGGTCCAATTCCAAGATTGTAGTGCCCATTCCTGTTCATGTGAGTCGACAATTTGCCATGCGCAATCAAAACTATGGCGGGGGACCCCCAAGCAATCCAGAGAAGTTCGTTTTGAGGCCGCCCCAGCCAGTTGGATCCATTCAAATCGGACAACTCAACGGCGAAGACGGGTACAAGTCATCATTTACTCAGGTGAAGTGAAGGTCCGAGAGAAGAATCATCGGTCAACCAGCGCTATTTAAAGAGTTGGAGTCGGATGCAAATCGGCGGCTGATTTCTTCGATCTGAATAATGAGTACCAATTACAGAACCTGCCTCAATTGTCTTTCTATCGTTGTACATTTAGTGTGTTGTTGAGCAATCATTACAATGATCATGAGTTATGAGAACTCATAAAAATAACAGTAATAGTAGTGAATAATGATAATACAAATACGTTGAGTGGCATAACAAACATGACTTACAATTTATTGATGATTCAACTGATTAAACAGGTGAGATAGCCTCAGAACCATAAACGATAACTTTCAATCCAACAGAAACAAACCGATGATCAAATTTATGGGGAAGAACCAAGAGAATCCTGTCTAATCATGGATTTATATCAATGTGACTAGTCAAAGAGCAGTTTTAACATTTTCAGCTGGACAGCCATTTCACGCAAGCCCAGTGCCTGATCCAAGTTGTTATTGAGATAACTTAAATCATTATTCGGAGCTCGAGGATCCCTCAGAAGAGGATCCTCCACCGCTACCAGAATGGGATGGTGGGGGTGGAGGCGGAGGTTGCATGTAGCCGGGTGGATAAGCCGGTTGAGGAGGTGGAGCCAGAAACTTATAGTAGATGATGGCCAACAGAATGAGCCCAATGATGCCCATGGCAATCATGGACTTGAGATTCTCGAGCCAGAACTTATTCTTCAACGAGGCAGCTCGCTTTTCAAACTGAGCGCTTCCGTCTTGTAGGGCGTCGGCACGTTCTTCCAGGGCGTTCAGCTTGGTATCCCTCTCTAAGCTGTAAGATAAGTAAAATCAAACTTAACCAACGGCCTGACTAAATTGACAACGAAACGTAATAAGTTATGCAATCGAACTTTTAGGGCAATTAGTACATCAAATTGCAGTTTTTCAGTTTTCTCACCTCTCAATCAGCCTAAAACATTCGTGTATTCGGGGTTTTTTAAACGCATCATTGGACATGATGGACAATCAAACTGACTGATAAGCATTATTTGTTTGGGAGAAATACAACAAGGAGATGAAAGGTCCTTGCAAATCCCAATGAACAAGGTAATGAGGACAATAGAATTGTATAAAGTAGTGTGAAGTAACACTGGTGAGCTAGAAATTGTCCAAAAACAAACATGCTTTTAATTTATCAAGAAAGACCTTGAGACCATGAAACAAATTCTGGTGCATGATGTTGCATGCCGCAGTAGAGAGACATCTCTAGGCATTTAAGAGCTGCCATAAAAAAAAAAACAGAGGAAGTTATAATGAAGAAGCTCTTTGTAAATTGTTTAATTGTTCTTGAGTCTCAATTTTTCATAATATAAACTATTGCATAATACTTTCCTAGCTAGCCCTTACTTTTCTACTTCGGGCTGTATTATTACTCACCCTGTGCATGCTCTAATCTACATTTTCGTATTTTTAAAAAAATATTTTTCCCCCATTGTATGACCGTCAATTTATGTCCTATTTTTGTGCAGGATTCACAACTCAAATGTTCATTCCCAGTAGCCATAAAGAAGTCTGCAAGAGAAACAAAATCTAAAAAGATTACGACTATCTTGTGGGAAACAAATATATGCAATAGTTCATTTATATGCCTATAACGTATACTCCAATATATTATAGGTTGTTTATTTATTGCCACAACAATTTATTCATTTGAAAAATAATGCTCATTGTTGCATAAATATGTTAAGAGATCAGAAAGTTGGGGTTTCACCATACCTCATACTAATGCATGCTTAAGAGAGGATGAAATGTCATTTTTTCTGTTTGTTGTAGATGGTAGTCACTCATTCTAGGGATTGGACTTGAAATTGATTGTCAATATGAGTAGAAATGCGAGCGGTTTTGTTATTATCAATTTCCTTGTTTCTATAGTCTTCTTACGAAACATCAATTACTCAGCCCTAAGCTTAATTGACTTCTGTTTGACGCAATTTTAAATCTAGTGAGTAATTAGCATACAAAGCGTCAGTAACATTTCAGTATTTAAGGAAACTGCCAAGAGTAAAAGTTTCAAGAATGATCTGAGGTACAACACCATTTTTCTTAACACCAATTGCCTTGGAGTGCAATTACAATAAGATAATGTTTTTTCAATGAATCAATAAAATTAGCGAATGATGTTAGGACTCGGCATCCTTGTAAATTTAACATTTTGCCCCGTTCTCCAAAAAAAGTTAAAGCTATTTATTAGTTGAAGTTAGGTTGAAAATGTTTCAATTCAGCAGCTCATTTATGATTTTTTGCAAACTTCCTTACCGCTAGTTCAAGAAAAAAACTTATTAATTTATATTAATTTTTATCGTTATATATTATTTGATCGGCCAACAAAAGAGAGTTGGCTGATCTGGCTGGCCCTTGAATGTAGGGTTGATCAGGAATTTTAGTCAAGAACTTGTCCAAGTCTGACTTAAATACCGCTAAGGGATCAACACTTACATACCCCCTATGAATTTTTGAGGGCAGACAATTGAACACTGAAGGAGCCCAAGAAAGATGAGAGTTGGACTTCATTGTTTTAACTAGCCTGGATTCTCGAGGGCTTGAAGGTGCTCTCAAAACGCACATTAAGCCTCTACGGTCACTACAATTGACCGTCAATCCTGGTTTGGGACAAAGCTCATGAATGCTTTTAAAAACGTACAATAATTTTGCAAGCCTGCTGAACTCATTGGAGCCCAAATGGGCGAGCCATATTCAAGAAGCAGCTGGACAATCGACTTGTACAGAGTACAACTTGTACTATCTCTGGTAAGATACCTTTCGTACCTTCTCTGAATACTGTTCAATCCCAGCCTTTCTAAGCTTTCTCATATCCTCAATGTTCCTAGAAAAACATCTGTGGATCTGTTCGAGCTTTTGCAAACCTGCTGAACTCATTGGAGCCCAAACGGGCGAGGCATATTCAAGATGTGGCTGGACAATCGACTTGTACAGAGTACAACTAGTACTATCTCTGGACTTAAACGTGCGATATATCCAACCACATGTTTGAAAAGCTTTACCAACTTTCAACTGGATATGCTCATCGAACTTTCCATTATCCTGGAGAACTACACCTAAATCCTTCATGGATGAGACCTGCTGAATGCCCTTACCCTCATCATCTAATAGTGGAGTGTCTAATGGCGTCGACCCAAAGGTCATTGAGCGGAATATCATTCCATTCAGTGCCATGTTACTCGCAGCAACCCAGGAGTAGATTTGGTCTAGGACCTCTACCAGACAACCGGAATACTGACCATTCCTAGCACAAGCTGATTTTGTATCATCAGCTTAGGAAGAGGTACTGACATTAATACTACCAAGCTTTTGAAGTGGAGCAATGAAGATGATGAAAATGGAGCCTTGAGGGACACCCGATTTGACATCATGTATGCCACCAAGGGATCTCTCGAACTTAACCAATTGCTTCCTATCCCAAATGAAACTTCTTTACCAATTGAGAACCTTGCCTTGGATCCCAATCTCATGGAGCCTGTTAACTAAAAGGCCATGATCTACCTTGTCAAAGGCCTTGGCAAAGTCAAGATTGAATATATCGACTGCCTCATGACTCTCTAGCCCATCAATAACCAGCTAACCCTTCATTCACATTGCTTTATGAGGAAAGGACACCTTCATTAAAACTACTAGTTTGAAATGCCAATTTTACATCACTGGCATTGGCAGGCAAGTTTGTTTGCTGGTGCCGGCGCGAGCCTAAATGTTCCAATATGCTCAGTCAGTTGGGTAACGGTGCAAAAATGTGCTCGGAACCCATGCTGGCAAGGATACTCTTATTTTATGGATATTTTAAGCTTAAATTTCATGAGTTTTTCAATTACCTTCACAATAATTGAAGTAACAGAAATCGCCCTATAATTACTGGGGAGTGACTTATCTCCCCCTTTAAAGATTGGCACAACGTGTGCTATCTTTAGTGAAGAGGGAAACTTGCCTTGATCCAAGATGCGACGCATCAGGTACGAGAAAACAGGAGCATGAACCTGTGAGCATCTCATCAGAATCTGACAATCCACACCATCAGGTCCAGGAGAGCTCGAGAGTCTCAAGTATCTGATGACCTCTAAAGCATGTTGATCTGTCACTACAAGATTTTTCAATAGCTTAACTTGACGAGCCGCCCCCATCTCAACAGACTCATCTTTAGCGCAATGAGTTATTACTCCTAAACTCTGTGGATTTGGAAACAAACAAGAGAACTGATCTCCAATCATGTTAGCAATTACCTCTACATTGTCTATGGCTTCACCACCGACTTCAAAGGGCCCTACAGGGTGATTCATCCTTCTCTTAGAACCCACACCCTCTGATTTTGAATTGATTTTGAAAGCTTTAGAACTATCTATCATATGAAAAATCTTGTAATTTATGTTTTGCTACATAGAAACATGTCATCCTTTCTGTTTGAACTGACTGACCTGAGAATAAAAAATAAATTCTTCTACAAATTTGTTTTCCATGGTATACTTACACTTCTTCCACGTTCTTGTGCATCATTCCAATGACCTCATCCACCTGGGCCTGTTGTTGGCCCATTTTTCTCGAGGCTTGGATTTGACGCATTTGCTCGGGCCCGGGGATGGGCTTACCATCTGGTCCCAAGGGGCGTTCGGGCTTTTCTCCTTTTTCGGCCATTCTGAACACTGAATGTTATCCTGTGGAGTAGTTCGAATCAGTGTCAAATATTATTGAGCAAACCTCTGTAAATATCCTGGAGCTTTGTCGCCAAGAATGGATGTGGTAATTTGCAGAAAATTAAGTATCTTTCGAGGAAATGTTCGATCAAACATTTCACATTTACAAAATCTAGTCATTGAGGAGGCATTGTACCAAACGAACTGCACACGCGAAATGTTACTCCCGTTAACTACTAATGGTCTGCATCTTGTGATTTAGTAGTAAAATTTGCTACATTCTACGTGTTTCTGAATAAAAAACTGCAAGAAAAAGCAAATATACTTAGAAATAACTGAAATAAGGTATAGCAAACCTGAGTACTGACCTTGATATTTGCCGAATCATAGCTTGTACACGGTTGAAGGAAAGGCATAGTTGTCTATGACTTAATGCTTTATTTGGATATTCAAGGAGCCATATCATAGAAGATTTATATTTGTTATAGGTATGAACTGAAGAAAGGGGGTGGGTTGAAAATGAATGAGCATGTCTACTTAATCTGAAATTTTCTTCAGACGAATCAGAATAGTTTAAAGCGGGAAGGGAAAAGAGAAAGAGAGAGAGAAAGAGATAGAGGAAAAGAGAGATTTGGAGCTTTGTATGGAAGGGAAATATTTGGTTTGTCGGGAAATGTAGTATCTTGACATTTCAGAACTCAATGCGTTCATTGAGTTTGAATGTGGATTTGACAATGATCTCTTTGGGGCGTTTTTTTCAATAGATAGAGCATCGAACGGTGGCCTCTAGGAAGGTGATGGAGACTCAAAATTGAAATATTGGGATAAGCAGGATTGTTTAGTAACCATACGAAATCTTCATTTAACAATTGACGCTAGGTTTTCAAAAAGCCTGCCAAATTTGCTAAGTAGGAGCCTACAGTAGAAGGGGTCAATGCATAAAGGTCAAGCGGTAGGATAATCAATCTCAGTAGAAATGGTTTTGTTACACGCGCACATACAAATCAAAGTAGTTATGAAGCGGGGGGAGAAATAAAGATGTTGGCAAAGAGTACAGGGGAGTTCTCTAATTGTGCTTCACCAACTGCTTGGTACGTTTGGTTTGAGTAGCCAGCTAGTATGAAGAAGATAAAGCTTTGAGAAATGTGCTGGTGCTGCTTATTCCGAAGCACCCCCAGCATCAGCGGCACTGTGTCCCTGTGATTGGCCTGGAGGAGGGGGCGGTGGAGGTGGGGGGTAATAGTAGTTGGGAGCTGGGTCAGACGCAAAGAACTTCCAGTAAACCAGGAGCAAAAGAATCAATCCCACGGCTCCCATCATGATCATGGACTTTAAATTTTGGAGCCAGAATTTATTCTTCAGTTTGCCAGCTTGCTTCTCGAATTGGGAGGCTCCATCCTGTAAAGCATCGGCTCTCTCGTCAAGCTCATTCAGTTTGGAGTCTCTCTCTAAGACCTTTTCCAGGTTATCCTTCATAATCCCACACACTTCATCCACTTGAGCCTGCTGTTGGGCCATGCGCCGTTGTGCCATAACCTGCTGCATCTGCTGAGGCCCCGGCAATGGCTTCCCATCAGGACCCAAGGGCCTACCCCCATCAGCAGATGGAGTGGGTTGTGACGTGGGTGGTTGCTTATCAGACATAATGATTGGTCTTGAGGAAGTACGTAGTAGTTGTAACTAAACGAACGTGTTGGGTGTTGTAGCAAGATCCTGGAACATATTGGAACAACTTGCATTGTCTCAAGAGCAATCCCAAACAAACGATGAAACTAGTAGACGACGTTCCTAACACAGACTTGAACTACCGGTAGCAAAAGGCAGGTCACTGTTTAGGTATGAGTTAAAGCGACAGACGGCACTAAGCAAATCAATATCAATCTTCTTTATACTCTTGCTCGAAATGTCTGGTGGTGGCTGTTGTAGTTGTTGATGTTGTTGTGGTAGGTTTTGTATGTAAAACAAAATAATTCAACGAATAACTGTATCATAATGAAAAAAGGGATAAAATCTGGATAAACTATAGCAATAACAATAACTAATACTAGTTAAACGAAAGTAGCATCACAAAGGAGAAAAGGAAGAAGAAAACGATGTTGATTTTTTTGAGCAGGCAAAAACAGGCGAGTGCAAAATAAGTGGTGCATTCATTCATGCAAATAATGAATCAAGGCAATTTTTCATGGGAAAGGACACAATGTAGAAACAAACTTTTGACGGGTGAATGTTCTCAATATTTTATCATGAAGAGACATTTCTCTTCATCAAAATAGTTTTCGGGCAATACTGCCTGGAATTTGATGATAAATCCTGCGCTGAGTGACACCTTAAAGGAACGAGCCTAAGTAGGTACTTGACGAATACAGTTGAGTGTTGCACATGCAGGCCTGATCTAAGGGCTGTGAATGGGTTTTTATTTCTATTTACTAGCCATTGCACACTTTGAATTGAAGCATGACTTGCCATCAGAGAGTAAGTGTCATTTGGACTATGAACGCCTGGAAAATGGACGGGGAGGCTAAGCTAACGAACACACTTTTTTTCAAACGAAAAAACGCATTGCGTTCTTCTTCAAATGCCACTGGCATTAGATAACACAATTATAAGTCTCAATCAAACAACCGGATCAAAAGTTATGCCTTTTCAAAATGCCTCTCAGAATGAAGGAGCTCACTCATTCAGCCTGTGCCTTCGATGTACTACGCTTTGAGAGGGCATACATTTTGATTTGATGGTTCGATCACGCCGAAAACTGAAATTTGTAACTATGACAAAACCTTTGAAGAAGAATCAAACTTGTTGATTCTCAACCTTGGCCTCCTAGTTCACACTCCAGGCGTTTTTGTTGTCACAATGATTTCTAAAGGTCGGAAAATTAACTTGTTTTACAATTGAGGGCCAATTCCAGATGGTTTCCAAAACTAGTTTTCCATACAGTAGCAACTTTTTACGTTAACTTGTGTTCAGGCAACTCCTCACATTCAAGCCTCTAGGTTTCCTGCTCGTCGGCAAAACAAGTTATTTTTCCGAGCTTTAATGATTTCCGAGGCTCCTGAATAAAAGAGCACTAAAAGCGTCGATAGTGATCGGACGTAACGGAGATTTGATAAGTAGTAGTCGAACGTCAAAAAGGCAAGGAACCGAATCATTTTCATTTTGTGAGTTTCTCTCCTAACTTTCAACAATCATTGACATTAAGTCTTGGACAAGAATCAGAGAGAGAATGATCCAATCTTATTTTTCAAAGATGTCCATAAGTTTCGAATCCGATGGAGCGATGGGATTGCAAGCGAATGGAGCCTGGGTGATTAGGTTGGGAAGGATGTAGTAGAAATCATGGTACGCTTAGGTCTGTCTAATCCCTTAGAGGAGGAAACGCATAACAAATCTATTGGTAATGACAAGATCGATGCATCGTTCATCAAATTATTGTGAAGGTATGTTGCTTCCCGAAGCGATATTATCAGACTGAGAGGGGGGTGACTGATAGTAAATTGGTTGTTGGGGTTCATCGGAGAATTTGAAATACAGCATGATCAAAAGAATCAATCCCAAGATGGCACCAATAACAATGAACTTCATGTTTTGGAGCCAGAACTTGTTTTTCAGCTTGCCGGCTTGCTTCTCAAATTGGGATGCCCCATCCTGGAGTGCATCGGCTCGCTCATCGAGCTCAGTTAGTTTGGTATCTCGCTCTAAAACCTTTTCGACGTTATTTTTCATGATTCCGCACACCTCATCCACTTGGGCTTGTTGTTGGGCCATGCGTCGTTGAGCCATCACTTGTTGCATTTGCTGAGGTCCTGGTAAAGGCTTCCCATCGGGGCCCAAGGGACGCCCATCGGGCCCACTTTGAGGGGTTGAATTTCCGTCGGAAGACATGATCTTGCCAATAGACGGAACAATGGGAAATGGATCAATGAATGGAGAAGGTGGTAGAAGCTGTTGTTGTTGCTGTTGCTGTTGCTGCTTGTTAAGGAAGAGGGTGCTAAGTAGCTATTGTAGGAAAAGAAGAAGAAGAAGAGAGAAAATCGAGTTAAAACCATGCAGAGGCAATCAATTGCGCTTTTGTAAAGGCAATACAAAAAATCAGCAACTCTGGGAGCGCTTTCAGTCAAACGTCAAAGTGAGACTTCAGCAAAGATCCTGGACGAGTGAAAGGCTGGCAGTTACGCCACCAAGTGTTGACAGAGAGATATTGAAAAATGTACGAAATGTAGGAAGGTCATGCAAAGGAGATTTGGAGCAATTTAGATAGCGTCGTTCCCTAACTCCAGCCTGGTTTGTACAGCAGATGATGTGATGATATTGATGGTAACAAATAAGAGTCATGGGCATAACGAAAGCACGACAAGGCAATTGATCAACCATGTCTTATTTACTACGCAATTTTTAATAATGATTCTGTCGATACAAAAAAAATATTCATTCTTGTAAAAACAATGCGCTGTGGCGTTGTTTTTTGGCAAGTTGCAAGTGTTGAAAGTAGAATCAGAGGAAGTTTCAGAAGGATTTTTTGAAAACAAAAGCGTGGTGAATCAAGGAGATTAAAGTGGGTGAACAGACAGCATCAGATGAGACTGCACATCTTGTGGAAAATAAGAGGCAAATGTGTGTCTTTTAGTGAATGAGCGAAGCAGGCGATTGTATTCTACTATTCGGTAGGTGTTAGTACTAGTTCTTCTTGTTGTAGCTGTTGTGGTTACTTTTTACTACAACTGCTGCTGCTGTATCGCCCAAAAGGACCGAAAACAGAAAACTTCTATTTCAACGATTAACTGAAGTTTGACATGAGGCAACGAAAAGTGACTTACTTCATCATTGACAAAAAAGATATTTGGTTCAAATGTTAAGTACAAAAGTCGCTTGTGTCTTTGACGGTATAGATAGCAAATCTAAACAAGGTTAATTGTCCTGAAGGACCTTGTTTCATTCCAATGGTTGAATGAGTAACTTCTAAGCATCAGCTTGTGGACGGATTCAAAGATATTCATATTGCATTCCAACGTGATAGTGAATGAAACCAGAGGTTTTTTTTTTAATTTTTGGAAGGATTTCTATTGATGTCATATTTATGAAGAATAAAAATGGGTGAACTTCTGTCAAATCCGCCCGTTGCTGGTAATAATACTGCCTCCTTAATAGACTGTCTGTGAAACACTATCACTTGCATGGCCCCAAAGTCCTGCAGATTTGGCAAATGTGGGATGATTCTACAATTAATGAATGATGACAATGATTATAACAATGAAGACAAAGTTATCAATGTTGTATGATGTGGCCACACCTACTTCGTGGTCTTTGGAATTTGAGGCTAACCGATCTTGGATTGAGATTTGACGTCAAAATTTTGGCCAATATCAATATGGTTAATCAAAGATCAATGTTGATTTGTTAATGGAAAGCATGAGTTCCCTACTTACCTTAGTTGATGTTAATCAAGTCTCGTGACCTTTGAAATGAATGGTACTGCTAAAGCTCTTGCTGTGACGACAAGGGGATGAAACCGAAGTGTTTTCTTGACGCCTATCACTCACTGGAGAGAGACCCTCGTCATAAAGGATAACCAATGGATCAGTTTGTCAGACGAAAACTTGAAAACATATATTACAGCTATTCAAAGCCTACTTGTTCACCAAGTAACAGAGAGCAAAGAATGGCTCCTACTTGAGAGGAAAGTAACTACGTCCTAGTTGAAAGCCGAGACCTTCTAACCACCCGTCTGAGCAAGAACGACCACTGAATGCAAGGCCATCATCCAACCTTTCTTTTCTACAACGCTTAGCTCACCAACATCTCTCTACTGTAGAATGCTCCTTTCCTAGCTTTCCTTTAGAGAGGATGAAGCACACGGATCACATTGTCTGGTCTGTGGTGAGGCAAGGCCACTGGTTTTCAGTGAAAGCCTCAATCTTCAGTCCTCACTTTCAGCGTGACTTGATTGGGTTACAAATTCCATAGCTTGCTTATTTTTCTGATGAAAAATGAAAACCCCTCTACAACCCAAATCGCTTGTTGATTAGAATACTAGTCCATATATTGCTCTAACGAGCAATCGTGCGTTCAAGGGAAGCCATTTTGAAGAAGCTTTTGAAGCTATTCGAAATATTATCATTAGGTGTGACTTTCAAGCAATGTATTCTTATTTACTAATTGTAATTTGAATGAGTTCATAACATCATTCACACTACAAATCTGTGTAAACATTACAGATGTGGAGATTTCAGGCAAATAACAGAAATGAAGTGGTCATTAAAGCTCAAACAAATCGCAAGTAAAAGCAACTAATATTGCTGATTGCTCAGTAAATAACCCTAACATGGTAGCTAAAAGTTGGCAAAATGGGAAAAAGTAAGAACGTGGCAAGTACAAAGAGATTTAGCATAATCAAGATTTAGAATTCAAAGCTTTTTGCTTGAATACTCAATCAATAGAATTGCATTATGGCCGTAGAGTTTACGAAAGTAAAGTGTGATATTATGGTGCAATTTGTGAAGAGATGTGTTGAGGGGTGGATTAACTTTAATTGATGGTGCAAAGCAGGGGTTCCTAAACATATCCGTTACGACGCGTTCAAGGAAATCCGGACCTGAAAGTAAAGGCTTGTACCTAGAAAAACTTTTGAGCCCAGCGAAATCGATGACTTTGATTAATTCATTTAAGCTCCATCCACACGGTGGTACCAACAACACTTCAAAAGAGCTTGCTCCCACGAATATTAGAGGGAAGCAAGTTGAATAATGAAGAAGCCAGAGAAAAAAGAGAGTTGGACTTCATTGTTCGAGCAAGTCTGGATTCTTGAAGGCTTGAAAGTTCTCTCAAAACGCACATTATGCCTCTACGGTCACTAGAATTGACCGTAAACCCTTGGTTCGGACAAATCTCAGGGATGTTTTTGAAAACGTATAGTATCAAGTACCTTTGGTACCTTCTTTGGATACTGTACAGTCCAAACTTTTTAATCTCTCCCCATATGAGAGCTCTCTCATTCCCTGATTGTTCCAAGTGAAACATCTCTGTACTTGTTCAACCTTTTGCAAACCTACTGAACTCATTGAAGTCCAAATGTGTGATGCATATTCAAGATGGAACTGAATAGTCGACTTGTTCAATAATACTTAGATACTACAAATAGAGCCACAAAATGTAGTTGCTAATTTTCTGCATATTTACTTACGAATTTCAATTTTACGACTTTTACGAATTTCTTCTGACTAGCACACTTGGAACGTCCTTCAGAGTGAATTGCTCCTGGCACGTCCGTCCACGATGGTCTTGTGAAAGGGAGCAATGGAGCCAGCCAGCCAAGAGCCAGCCATCTGAACCGCGAGTCGCTCAGAAATCGATAACTCGAAAACTCTCGCCTGACAAAGGCGGACAGGGCGCCCCATCTCACTAAGTGTATTTAGCAATCGAGTGTGGCCAGGAATGCTAGTGACTAACAGGATAGGAAATGGCGGAAGGCCAAATCTAGAATGACCCTACAAATGACTAGTGTCACTGGTTGTTCATATGGAGGGACAAAACACGTAAAAAGATAACTTCG
>NC_081440.1:8782899-8794418 GCF_007210705.1 Tigriopus californicus | reverse complement strand
CTGGTCCTGGTTGAAGTTCATAAAGATCTTGGCATTCATATTGATAACAAGCTGAACTTTTCGAGACACGTATCTTCCGTGTCTTCAAAAGCGAACAAGTTGTTTGGTATGATTAAGAGGCATTTTACAACCCGGTGCCCGAAGGTTCTAATTCAGCTCTTAAACTTTAATTCAGCTCATCCCTGGAATACGGTTATCCTGCCTGGACCCCGACATTCAAAAAAGATGTCATTCGGCTCGAATCGGTTCTGCGTGGTTTTACTAGGGGAATGCCTGGAACAGGTGGGCTTCCCTACCATGAGCGTCTGGGAAAGCTTCGGTGTGAGTCCATACAGTCTCGCCGTGAAAAGAATGAAATAATGTGGACATTCAAATTACTCAACGGACATGTCAAAGTGTTGGTGGGCAACAATGAAGAAGAGGCATTTTATCATTTGAAGGACAAAAATCATCGCGAAACAAGATCGTCGTTGGCAGGAAAAATTTGGACCCCAGTTGCTCGTTGTGGTGCTGGACTCAATTCTTTCATCATTCGCGCCATTCCAAGGTGGAATGCTATTCCGCAAAGCATTCGATCAGTGACCTCTTTGAATGTATTTCGCTCTCAGTTGAACTCATGGTATTCATCAAAAAGCTAACTCTTCAAAGGCGCTGGAGACATATTTTTTTTTAACTCTTCTTCCTTATTCTTTAACTTATTCAAGTCCATCTACACATTATACCAAAACTCCTTTATCTGCCACTACATGGTGTTGGAGTGGTTGATACAATAAACAATAAACAATATGCTTGCAAAGATGTTAGCATCAGTAAGGCATTACAAAAGAAAAGCAAATTTGATCAAAATATTATCAAACTTGATTATCACATCTTGATTGATGTAAAAATAATTTGCCTTTAAAGAATCAAATGATGAATTGTGTAAACTTTTCAAATTATGACATGTTTTTCATTACAGTTTCAATTTTGCTCCATAAGTATGAACTATTTGCAAGCCAACATATTGGGCTAAATTTCTGTACTGGATCAAGTTGTCTGCTGAGTTGAGTCGTCCACTGGGTTGAGCTGTCTGCTGGGTTGAGTTGTCCGCTGGGTTGAGTTGTCCACTGGGTCAAGTTGTCTGCTGGGTCGAGATGTCAGCTAAGTCAAGATGCTGGGTTGAGTTGTCCGCTGGGTCAAGTTGTCTGCTGGGTCAAGTTGTCCTGAGTCAAGTTGTCCTGGAACCGGTAACTTCAGCTCCTATTTTGCTCCATAAGTTTGAACTATTTGCAAGCCACAATATTGGGCTTAATTTCTGTACTAGGTCAAGTTGTCTGCTGAGTTGAGTCGTCTGCAGGGTTGAGTTGTCCCCTGGGTTGAGTTGTCTGCTGGGTCGAGATGTCAGCTAAGTCAAGATGCTGGTTTGAGTTGTCCGCTGGGTCAAGTTGTCCTGAGTCAAGTTGTCCTGGAACCGGAACCTGCAGCTCCTATTGTGCTCCATAAGTTTGAACTATTTGCAAGCCAACATATTGGGCTAAATTTCTGTACTGGGTCAAGTTGTCTGCAAAGTTGAGTCGTCTGCTGAGTTCAGTCATCTGTTGGTTTGAGTTGTCCGTTGCGTAGAGTTGTCCTGGAACCGGTAACTTCAGCTCCTATTTTGTACCATCAGTTTGCACTATTTGCAAGCCAACATATTGGGCTAAATTTCTGTACTGGGTCAAGTTGTCTGCGAAGTTGAGTCGTCTGCTGGGTTGAGTTGTCCGCTGGGTTGAGTTGTCCACTGGGTCAAGTTGTCTGCTGGGTCGAGATGTCAGCTAAGTCAAGATGCTGGGTTGAGTTGTCCGCTGGGTCAAGTTGTCTGCTGGGTCAAGTTGTCCTGAGTCAAGTTGTCCTGGAACCGGTAACTTCAGCTCCTATTTTGCTCCATAAGTTTGAACTATTTGCAAGCCACAATATTGGGCTTAATTTCTGTACTAGGTCAAGTTGTCTGCTGAGTTGAGTCGTCTGCAGGGTTGAGTTGTCCCCTGGGTTGAGTTGTCTGCTGGGTCGAGATGTCAGCTAAGTCAAGATGCTGGTTTGAGTTGTCCGCTGGGTCAAGTTGTCCTGAGTCAAGTTGTCCTGGAACCGGAACCTGCAGCTCCTATTGTGCTCCATAAGTTTGAACTATTTGCAAGCCAACATATTGGGCTAAATTTCTGTACTGGGTCAAGTTGTCTGCAAAGTTGAGTCGTCTGCTGAGTTCAGTCATCTGTTGGTTTGAGTTGTCCGTTGCGTAGAGTTGTCCTGGAACCGGTAACTTCAGCTCCTATTTTGTACCATCAGTTTGCACTATTTGCAAGCCAACATATTGGGCTAAATTTCTGTACTGGGTCAAGTTGTCTGCGAAGTTGAGTCGTCTGCTGGGTTGAGTTGTCCGCTGGGTTGAGTTGTCCTGGAACCGGTAACTTCAGCTCCTATTTTGTGCATTTTCACTTTTCATCGTTATTTGAACCTTTTTACCCGGCATATTTTTTATCTTTGGTTTGAAATAAGGTCTTCTCTTTTTCGAAATTGGTACTTTATGGCGCTGTAGTTGGTCTACCTTTAAAATGAAAACTCGAATACTTAAATTCTTTGTTACGGACATCGCTTCTTGAATTTGCTCAATATGCCAAAGGAAGTTTCTTAAGAACACATTTGACGGGAACGACGTTCCGCCCCGCCACTAAATTGTTCTTTTCTTTGTCTTGTATGAGCAGTTGTCCAATTAAATGCTACATCGGGATCAAGAAGCAAATGAATACAAGAAAATACTGGCGGGGCGAAAGGAATCCCTTATTATTTTGCCTTCAAGATAACAGAAAATTAAAGAATTTCTGTTTGATGCATAACCTACCATTACCTTTTTAGAGTAATGGTGCATGTCCAATGCAGAAGCAGAAAGTAAATCTGGTTAACAGCCCTTTTTTGGACTTTTAAAAACCAACTTTTAAATCACATGCAGTGTCTAAAAGGCCGTTACTGATTTGCATTTTTAACCCTCCCTAGTTATTAATGAGGTTATAGTTCGCAGAAACTGACAGGCGACAAATGAAGTATAAACACAAAGTTGTTGGGATGTCTTGGATGATAATATGAAAAATGAATGAAGATAATTTGCACCTCTTAGAATTGCGCGATACTTGCAATCCAAATTTTGCTCGAGAGTTGCAATATTACTTATTCTTCACACTCTTTTCTTGTAAATCCTTAACTTTCATGACAAGACTTGGGTTCTACGTTTATCATGAAGAAAAACAACCAACAGCAAGCTTCACATCCTCATCTCGTAAGTCGATGCAAGGAGTGGTTTCCTATCAAACTATGAGACTTTAAAGGTTCTACGTCTGACCTTTTCATGTTGGCGTCATCCATTTCAGAGGATATCGCCATCTTCCGCTTAACGGGCAGATTTCTTAACAAGTGGATCATTTAAAAAGACAAATTAGGCACAATTTTGTCCAAAATGGATATCAATTTTCATACAGGATAATGAAGAGATGGTTGAACTAACTCATTTTCTCCTTGTGTCGGTATCGCACCTCTTTCTAACAATGGATTTTCTTTAACTTTGGAGCCCACGGAACGGCGGACGGAAACTCCTGAACCATTCATTTACTTAAAAATTATCAATACAAAGGATCGCAACACATTGCCGAATAGGCGAACTTGGCCAAATCTGAGCTCAAAACTGTGTTTGGGGTACTGAGGAGATTTGGTCAAAGTTATGGATAAAATTCGATTTTTAGGCCTGCTCTTGGTCAGCTACATATGTAAGCTTTTGAGATCATACGTTGAAACAAGTCATTTTAGAGGGTATAATATATAAAAGCTGACGCCTCGAATGACGGACGTGCGTTTTTTACTCTTCCAACAAGAATCTTGTTTTCAATGGTTTTAAGTCGATAGAATAGTAACAACCGTAATACCAGTGAGCGGGGCCACGCCCACGAACAGTGGCCCCCCCATGAATCTGGGATATGCCCCGTTCAATGCACATCCCCTTCCAATCCTTCCTCTTCCCATTCATCCCTTCCCTTTCCCCTTCAAGATTCCCAGAAGTTTCCATCATCTAGGCATGATTCGAAATGGATGGTGCGTGGTCAATTTGCAGAAGTGCCCAGCTCAATTTGAGGCCCTGCAGCTATCCATCAACACAGGGGTTGTTAGCAATCCAGCTGCAGTGGCCCAAGGCATTTTGTAAGCATTTAAAGAGTCCTCCTCCGTACATAGGAGGAGAGGAGGACTCAAGACCCCGTGGTTCAGCGCCTACCATCGAGAGCTGAGGGGTCAAATGCTCCAAAAACTGCGTAATGCCAAAACGAGCCAAACACCGGAGACTTGGGAGCACTCTGCGATATCATGAATTGCATATCACAAGTCTCTGAGGAGCGCTGAGTCAGCCCACCAATTGTTGGAAGTGGAGAACCTGTTCTCTTCATCGGCCTCGGATGGCGGGCTTGTACAAATGTGCCAAAAAGCCCGCCACCAACTCGGAAATTCCCGTGAGTAAATTCCTCCTCCACTCTCAAGAACTGTTTGCATCAACATCGGAAACAGTAGTGGAGGAGGTCCAGGGCTGCCCAAAAGAACACCATCCCCTTTTGCAGCCCTTCACGGATCCCGATGGACGCGGCCTTCAAGAAGGCCTTCAAGAAGATGAAGAGTAAAAACCCCTCAACATCTGGGGTCTTTCCTTTCCAACTTTCACTTCTCTGGACCCAAGCCTCGCCACTCCTCCAAGATCTTTTCAGCCTCGCCCTCCATTCCTCCTTCTTCCTACCAGTGTGGATGGAGTTAGCTATTATCTTCAGCCATAAGGAGGGGTCCAGGGACATTCCAAACAACCATTGGACCATCGCCCTGGAAAACTCCTTCTTGAAGATTATGTCCACCCTACTAGCTGCCTGCTTCTGCGGATTGGCCAAGGATAGGGATCTCCTTCCCAAGTTCCAATTCTGTTTCTGGAGAAACCGCTCAACCACCACGGCAGCTACTCTCCTCTGTGAAATTGTGCATTCCAACATCAGCAATAAGAGGAGAGTGTACGGATGCTTTGAGGTTTTCTCCAAGGCATTCAACAGGGTGGACCGAACGCGGTTATTCCTCAAACTCCAAGTGTGGGGAGTTCCACCTTCAATCTGTATTCTGCTGTCCAACATCTATGCGGGACTCAGATGCTTCATTCGTTCTGGTGAGAACCTATGCCCCTGCTACTTTACTTCCATTGGCCTTCCGCAGGGGGATTCACTATTGCCAATTCTTTTCAATCTTTATGTATCCGACCTGCCCAAAGCTCTCACACACCAAGGCCCACCATAAGCCATTTTATGGTACAATATCTTCAATATGCAGACGACCTGGTTCTCTTGGCTGATCCAGCTGTGGAATTGCAAAATGCCATCAATGCACTCCTCGGTTATTGCCAAGAGAACGGCCTTCAAGTCAACACCTTTGGCTCCCACACTCCGCCCAATCCGCCCTCAAATCCGCCAATGCCACCTTCACCAAGTTCCTCAAAAAATACTTGTGCGTGCCCCAATATGCTAACAATGCATGGACGCATTTTCAATGCAAAACCAAGCCCCTTGCCATCGGGCTGGCAAGGTTAGTGTTCAACAGTGTTGGGAACCTGACCTTTCCGGAGGTGATGTCCGGACACAAGTTGTCCTTCCTGGTCAAGGACTTGCTAACATTTTATTGTCCTTGGCCCGACATCCCTTCGGAGTATTGATGGTCACGCACCCGGCTCCCGGCCCAAAGCCATTAACGACGGGAATCTGTTCAATCTGACACATCCTCTACTCTGCAATAACCAAAAATTTATCATTTACCTTTACCTAATTGTTTTTGTACCGTCTGTGATTCCCCTCCTCCCTTATTTCATGTGCATTGAACCAATTCTAGTCAAACTCATATTTCATTTTATAGTTATTTTTACGCCATGATATGACCAAGAGTCGCAATAAAGGTTATTATTAATAATGACTTGCCTGTTATTGAAGATTTTACGTTTTGTATTTTATTGCTTTAATTCGAAATGTGGCTCGGAGTCTCTATGACCAAAAGCAGGCTGATTTGGTGGAAAGTCCATATTTCTTAAAGTTTGTGGTGAAGTGAATCGTCTTCTTATGATAGCTCTCATTATTGTGATGTCGTATTTAGCCTGTTCGTATTTTCCGACATTAGCAGCTGGGCTGGGGGAAAATAAAGCAGTCAGTTTCTAACAGCTATAACGTGTACATGCGAATTGATAATGGCCCAGTCTTAAGTTACTGTTTCGCTCTGTAACGCACTCCTCCCACGCCCACCATGCCCGAGGACATCTTGAACCAGGCCAAGACTACGGCCACGGCCCAGATTGGTGATG
The DNA here is from genome assembly GCF_007210705.1 of Tigriopus californicus. NCBI lineage: Eukaryota > Metazoa > Arthropoda > Copepoda > Harpacticoida > Harpacticidae > Tigriopus > Tigriopus californicus. Next base: position 8,788,051 of record NC_081440.1, on the reverse strand, counting down.
GCAAGCGCAGCATTGCCGGCCACAAAGGTCGTGTCACCTGCCTCCAGAACCAACCCAAAGAGACATTGCCTGCTGCTCGTGCCCGCCAACCCAGCGCCCGTGCCCTTTCAGCTGCCGTCACTGACATCATGTTAGCCTTGACCAAGATCCGTGACCTTGAGGGCCAAATGGAGGATCGCTACCTCGAACAGCTTGACGTGGCCATCCAGGCCGACATGGAGACTGACACTCTTGAAAGTGAGTAGTCCTCTACTGCCAATGAGTGTGTTGCTGCCGGTAAGGCTACTCTCGACACCGTGTCAGAGTTGGAAGCGGCCATGGAACAACATTCCCTTGATGTTGATACTGGTCATGCTGCTCTGAGTGCTCCTAGATTATTCCAGCATCCGTCTGCCTGGTCTGTGACCAATCCAGTTGTGCCCTTTAACAAGGCCTAGGTGAAGCTGCCCGCTCCCTCCAACCGGCGATGCTCTCCTGCAAGGGGTCTCCTGCTCTCTTTGCTACTTGGCGTCAAGATTTGTCATGTCTATTTTAAAAGCAACCAATACTTGTCCTTTGGAGACCCAGCAGTACATTTTCAAGCCCTGCCTTGACCTCCCCTCACACAGGACATCAACAGGCTCATCAAGACCACCACGCCCGTCTTCAATGCCACCTTGGAAACCAACCAGTCCTGCTTCGACTTCCTCATTGAGTACTTCAAGGACGACTACCCCCTCTTCATGCGTTTAGTCGATATTTTTTAATGCCGCCAGCCTCTGGGTCAGGACTGGGACGCCTTTTGGCTCCAGCTCTGCCTTCTCTACAAACAGGCTGACATTGATTCCGTGACGGTTACCATTGCTCACACTACCGACTTTGATTTAAAGAAGGAGCTCTTACACTTGGACAACCCATCGCCAACCGACCTTCGCAAAACCAATGTCACGTCCAAGAAGATTGCCACGGGCACCAAGGTAAACAATGCCATCATCCAGGGGTCAGGAGTGGTTGCCCAATAACTCTGGCGCACACAAGAACAAGAGCAAAGGCAAGAACAAATCCGCTGGCAAGGGTTCTTCTGGCAATAGTTCCTCCTCCCAGACCCTCTGTGCCAACTGTTAGGGTGTGCATGCCCCTGCCACTTGCAACGTCACCAACGACACTTGTTGGTTCTGTGGAGTGGTCGGCCACTTCCACACCTCCCCTTCTCACTACGTGGTCTGTCCTGCGGCCAAGGCTTACAGTGATCAGGCCAAGAGCGCCACCACTGCCGTCACTCACCAAGCCACGCCAAGGCGCTATGTGCCAGCAGCCCAAGGGTGAAGCCAAGGTCAAGGGTTATAGCGGCTACAGCTCCTCTGACTCTGATGAGGATGCCCAAATTGCTTCCATCTCTCTCTTAATCTAATCCTGTCTGTGGCTACCATTTCCTCCACCACTCGGAAGTGCTCCAGACAATCGCGTACTGATTATAATCCTCAGCCTGTCAGCGACCTGCTTCTCCGTGTGCTCAGAAGCATCCCCACTCCTTGTTCCGTCATACGTCTCTATCAGTAAGAAGACAAAGAACGCTGCTGACTCCGGCGCCACAGTCTGCTGCATTGCGTGGAACATCGCCATGCTTGCCGGCTTTGACTATGAGTGCATGGCCATGCCTCTTAATGCCTGCAATTCCATACCTATTTCCTGCAAGGGCGACATTGACAGCAAAGTCACTTATGCTGGACGTTCTCATAAGCTCTCTACCATTGTCTCCAAAAGTCTTAAGAACAAGTTTTAGCTTTCCCATGTATACTGTAGAATTGGGCATCCTTCCCAAGTTTTTCCCCTTCCCATTGGCAATGCGACCACTGCCATTGGTCCTCACCTGCATGTGGCTGCCCTGGGCACTTGCTCCCGCCCTCAGCGTCTCAAACCAGCCCCTTGCACGTCCCGTGGCGAGGTCCATGAACTGGAGCCTGATGTCTATCCTCAGGATTCCATTGACTGCATCAAGGCCGACTTCTCTGACGTTTTGGTAGACAAGCTCATCAAGATGCAGGGCCAATGCGTTGTTCCCCAGCCAAGTTCACTCTCAAGCCCGACATTGATATCATCCCATAGCAGGCTGCCACTGCCACGGCCGTCCTCATCCACTCTTGGGAAGACGCACGCATTCTTATGCCAGACTTATGTCTGAGCAAGAAGCCAATCATTGAGCCAGTCTTCCACGCCACACATTGGACATCTCGCGCCCATTTTGGGCTGAAAAGCTCCAAAGGAGTTCGTCTTGTCAATGATTTCCGCCGCCTAAACCTCGTTGTTAGATGTTGATTGATCCTCCAAAACTAGTCACCCTCGTCATGTGAAATCTCCCGGGCATTTTAATTAATTTAACCATTGACTCTATATATATTCTATATATATTCTATATATTCTATACCATATTCTATACCATATTCTAGTCAGTTCTATCATGCTCTCTGAACAATAAAGGGGTAGAACAAACTTCTCTGTTCTTTACTATGTCGGGACTAAACACTGGCGATCCAGCACCCCTACCACCCCGCCCGCTCCATTGCCGACCCCGTCAAGTTGGTGAACCCCAAAGCCAAGTGCTTTGCCAAATTGGACGCTGTCCATGGGTTCTCCTAGATTCTTCTGGATCCAGAGTCTGCGGACTTAAGAGTTTTCATTACTGAGGAGGGTTGCTTCCGGTTCACCCCCATCTCTATGGGTGTCGCCAACGCTGGTGACTTTTTTGGTATCAAGTCTGATCACGAATTTTAGGACATTCAAGACTTACTCAAAATTGTCAATGATATGCTCTTGCAAGGTGAGCACAATAATCAGACTTGCTACCGCGTTCTCATTGCTCCGGGCCAAGCACGTTGTCTCAATCTGAAGCTGTCCAAGTTTGAGATCAGACCCGAGGTCAAGTTTGCTGGTCACCTTATCTCAGCTATGGGCATCCGGCCGGATCCTGACAGGACCTGTGCCATCCAGGACTTCCCAGGGCTGCGCAACGTCTCCAAGGTCAGGTCCCTACTCGGCATGGTCAATCAGCTGGCCATCTTCCATCCTGATTTCCCCCAGTTCACACCCAACATCCGCTCCCTTCTGAAGAAGGGCACTGCATTTGCCTGGATACCTGAACAGGATTGTGAGTTGCAACAATTTCGCGAGCTTATGGCCTCCAACTCTGTGGTGAAACCATTTGACCCAGAGTTGCCCACCACCCTCTACACTGATGCTAGCCGCCTGGGCCTTGGCTATGCCCTCCTCCAACATGACATGACCGCACCACTGGCGCCCCGAGTCTTATTCACTGTGGATCATGCAGTTTGACTGGAGCACAAGTTTGCCATAACTGATAAGTTTGCCATCAAGACCGACCACAAACCTCTTGTTGGCGTGTTTGCCAAGTCAATTTCAAACATTGACAACCCTTGGTTGCTGCGAATTTGCAAAAAACCGTCGGCTTACTCATTTTCCATGTCGTGGGTTGAAGGCAAATACAACGTGGTTGCTGATGCTTTGTCACGCCGGCCCATCTTCCCGCCCAATGTAGAGCTGGATTGCGAGCCCGTCCTGGGTGCTGTCCAGGTCACGGTCCAGACTAAGGACAACTTGCTCCTCAGGTTTGCTGGGGTACCGTATTGTTAGAGCATCCACTTTCCAATTTGCAAATCCTGGTTTGATCCAAGGCTAGCCAAGTCCAAGCTTCTCTGTGGTATTAGATTACAGCATGAGTTGCTGCTATAACAGCTTAAATGGGCGAACCTGCGGTCATTCCCAAGGGTGAGGTAATAATTAATGTTGGGCTGTGACGACAAAGCGGGAATATCTCTCAATTGGGACACCCAAAATCAGATGGTAGGCCGAGTGAGAGAGCTGCCATCTGACTTTGTAACAAACAAAACAAACAAGCTCCTTGACGACCTCCGGTCTGCCTCCCTCGCTGACGCCGACCACGTTACGACAAAACGCAAGGTCACAACTGGCTCATGTCCATCTGACCGCGTGTCAATGTTGAGGGTGCTCTGCTTCTCGTTGACACAGTCATTGCATCATCCCTCCTTCCACCCACCGCCGTCAGGTCCTAGAGCTGCTCCATGAGGGCCACCCTGGTGTTTCCAATGCCTTGGCCAACGGCTCCCAGACCTTCTTCTGGCCGGGCCTCCACAACAAGATCACCCACTTCATCCACAACTGTGAGGCATATCAGGCGCTCCATTCGTTATTGCCTCCCGCTCCAGAAACGCCGGTGTTGGCTGCCTCTCCCAAGGAGCAGCTGGGTGCTGACCTCTTCTACTTTGCTGGCGAGCACTTCATTCTTTTCGTTGACCGCTACTCCGGCTTCCCCTTCATCCGCCTAAAGCATTTGTCAACCTACCACGTCCTGGCGATGGCCCAAAGGCATTCCTGCTGATGGTGGGCCCCAGCTTTGGGGAGAGTTTGAGGAATTTTGCGCTGCCCACAAAATCAAACTTGAGACCTCATCTCCCTACCACCCTGAATCCAATCGATTGGCAGGGGTCACTGTGCGAGAAGTGAAACGCCTGATGGAAAATTGTCGCGCTCAAGACCAAGATTTTGATGAGCAATTGTTGGCATGGCGCTGCTTGCCCCTGGCCGTTGGTGCGTCTTCTACTGAGACCCTTTTAGGGCGCCGACCTCGAGCCAGGATTCCTCGTGTTGCTGCCCCGCCTCCCGATCTCGCACGTTGCACGTTGGCTTGCTGCAGCGCATCGGCGCAAGAATGGCGACCGCCGCCCACTGCCCATGCCCCTCGTCAACTCCCGTGTCCGAATCCAGGACCATAGATAACTTGAAATATAGATCGATCAAGGGCGCTGCGATCGCATGTTTTCGTCTCAGCTGTCGCTGGTGGAAAAAATGTTTCATTCGTAGTCAAGCTACTTAGGACAACTATGGTGCAAATTTGAATCGCTGACGGCTCGTCCAAATTCAGAGTAGAAACCCCTAATAAGACTCCTTGTCAAGCAATTGCTCTCGTCCAGCACGCTTCATAAAACGGGTTTGAGTAAGTTGTCCGACCACATTTTTAAGAACGAAATTTTGAAGAGGTTAAAATGGGGCTCAAGTTAAAGTTTTCATCCATGTGGTGGAAACACTTAACTGAAACGCAAGGAACAAGCCTGGGTTCAGGCTGACCTCCAGAGGTGTC
>NC_081440.1:8779293-8780164 GCF_007210705.1 Tigriopus californicus | reverse complement strand
TGTTGAACTTAAGCATTCTAGTTATGGTTTTCTATGTCCAGGACCCAGACACTAAGCGTTGGGATTACAAAGGCGCCGTACTCAGTTACTGCAGCTCTTCTGCTGTGATTTGAAACTCCTACATCTGTTAAAGAAATTACCTTCTTCTGGAGTACATGTTATTGATGTATTTCACATTCAAAACTGACGTATTTTCTTGAGCTCAACTATTGATGGAGAATGAAGTCATGGATGGATAAGGGGAGAGCTGAGAATTTGATGCACATACAAAAGCCAAAGGAAGAGTTTGCTATGAGGCAGGTCTTTTAGTTCAACGAAATTTGAAAGAGAGGGTTTAAACCAGGGACCCTGGATGCAGTTTAAACTATAAAGCTGTCCAAATATAACAAGATTTGAAACCACAAACGCAATACTTGTTATTAGAAGCGAGCGCAATCTTCAGCCCTGAGCTTCCTTCTTTAGGATGTTAGAAAGTATAAAAAAATGAAAATTTCTGTTAAGATTGCCTAAAAGCTTCAAGTTTCCTCAGATGCTAAGAGAGAAACGAAAAACTAAAAGCCGCTATGGAGCGTGAAAAAAGAACGAGTAATTTCTAGTTATTTTGGGTTGTTACAATTTCAGCATTGTAAAATGTAATTGATTACAGTTCCTTGTGCGAAAAGAGGAACAAATTACTGTAATTTCATTGCTTGTAATTTCGTTACTCTTTCCCTGTAGATGTGCCTACATTACAATTCAATCTTTCCTTTATGTAAAAGCACTTTATTTCTGAGCCTAACGAGCAAGAAGATCGTGAAAAACAATAATCAAGCCATTTTTGTCTTAAAAAGCACCATGATACATGATTAGCCAAACAAATGAAAAACTTCTC
>NC_081440.1:8771378-8779257 GCF_007210705.1 Tigriopus californicus | reverse complement strand
ATTTTTGTCTTAAAAAGCACCATGATACATGATTAGCCAAACAAATGAAAAACTTCTCTTTTACCTTTTTATAACTTTTTTCTCACAACTTATTTTGGCTTATTTTCAATATCTAAAGCAAGGCGATTTTGACCAAAATCGCAAACTGTTTTTTCGTCCTTTTCATAGAGCGGAGAATGCGCCCAGTGCTGCGTTTAGTTGCGGACAAACAAACGTAAAAACGAGAGGACACGCTCTAAGTTGCCTAACATCATCAAGATACTATTAAATGAACAGTATACTGCCCAAGTACTATGACAATGAATAAGCCACCAACTCTTTTGGGAGCCGTTTCAAATCCTCAATGGGTAAAATTCCGAACAATTATGATAGGTTAATTACAATCAGTTAGGCATTTATATACTGTGTGTTTGATAACGCGGTAACACTTTGGCAATCATCATTTCCAACAAAATAGTTCTAGTAAAAGCAGTCTCACAAGTTTTTGTTGAATGACTTGAAAATCATTGCTTTTGCAAAACTTACTTTTAGCTTCATAGCACAATTTCATGAAAAAATATGTTTTTGCAAAACCGCTGGTATGCTGCAAGTATGCAATGTATATCTTTTTGGTTTTCTCTATTTCGATGGCAAACTTGTATGTAACTTTACCTTCACAGGAATTGAAAAGCTTCTCAACAGTGTTGGCGGTGTATTTATGGTGTTTGAATGGATCAGCAATAGGTTGGTCATCGAAAAATACCTCATCTTAGATCGTATTCTTGTGTTTCTACGTTTGTTTGTCCGTAACAAGAGGAGGGAGAGGAGAATGAAAAGGACTAGTGTAAAAATCTTTGATACAACTCTAATCAGTCACTCCAATAAATTTGCCGGGATCTTCATAAACCACTTTGTTTTTACAGCGTGTTTCGTGTTGTTTCAGCTTTGGCTTCCCAACAATTTAGTTCAGCACTTCTGACATCATTGAAAAAAATTTAATCGATATACATAAGGGAGGGTGAGAAATTGCTCGTCGGAGAACACACAAGATTGTTGGATCAATTCTAGGCAACTCGCTCCGCCTACATTGTAGGAAGTAGGGAAATTTTGAAATAAAAACTTCTGCCCTAGAAAAGAGCATCCAATTTTACCCAATATGCCCTCATCAGATTCAGAAAAAACTAGTGCCGATCATCATAGCACGTTCGAAAAAAGCAGCTCCACTACTTCGTCAGTGTGCCTAGGGCAGGGTCTCATAGCCGCATTACAAGGGGTGGATTTCCTTAGTAACCAATTTTACAAGAAACTGGCAGTGGAGGACCTGGCTGCCATCAAAGCGAAATTCAGATTGGAACGTCAGCCTGCCCCTTTTAATAAATCTGGAAGAGCCAAATCAAACTTCGTGGCTCAAGATAGCTTGGATTCTCCACAATCTGCCAATTCCATAAACTCGGCCAATGTGGACACCAATTACGACACTCATGTCGACCAAGACGAAGACGATCCCATGAGTATGGTTCCTAAGCACTCGATGAGTCTCGAAAACTGGGTTTCAACGATCACTTCACTCTTTGGGACACCCAACATTGCGGAAGATGCAGCTGCCATGTTCAAACAAATGGATGCCAAAGAAGCTCGAGGTTTTGTCCAATGGGAGGATGTGCTGAACCTTTACATCGATAACATGACACCCAGTTCTTTGCATCGAGAAATCAAATTCTTAAGCCACAAAGGCCATTTCAATCGCGTTGAACACACGAAAAGGGAAACCGTACAAAAAATCCTCGTCGTTGACACTGGATTGACAATTGTCTACATTTTAGTGAGCAAATTTGGCCATGTCGGGATTTACGATGACAGACTACGACTGCAACGAAGATACGACATCGACATCGACACCGATCCCAATGCTGATCTGAATGTAGCTGCATCGGATCCTGGATGGGTCACGGATGCTTTTTGGATGGACAACTCAAAGCACGCTATCTATTGCACTTCGCTTCGGACTATGCATTTTTTTGACGCATCGGCATCGGTCCATTATGAAGAATATCGAGCTTTTGGCTTCATCAGTATTCCAACTTGCTTGGACTATTGGTTCAATGAGGATGATCTTGAGGGCGAATCGTTGTTCTTTTTTGGCAACGATACTGGAGGAGTTAGCGTAGTTACTTTTAAACAGCCCTTAAACTCTCTTTTTCGTAAAGACGAAGTTGATAATGTCCAATGCATTTTTTGGCCTGAAATTGGAAAACATCACGACTACTTGGTCGTGGATCACACTTCTATCGTTCATCGAGATGCTGTTCTCGGATTGAAGTATCTTTCTCGCAATAACACGATTATAACAACAAGTCGGGATCCTGAGTCCTCGGTAGTCATCCGACACTTGAAGGGGAAACTTCAAAGCTACATTTTCAAGCTCCAATGGGGAGTGCGTTGCTTTGATTTTGCTACATTGAACGGACTGTCGTACCTGGCCACGGGGAGCAATGACAAGATTGTCCGCTTGTGGAATCCAGTTGTGATTTCAAAGCCTATCTTGATTTTCTCAGGTCATAAATACGGATTGGCAGAAGTTAAGATTCAACCTGAGAGAACTCTATTGATCTCATATGACAAACATGCTATTGTCAAGGTGTGGGATTTAGAACAAGGATATTGCGTTCAATCCTTGACTTTAGCCTTCCCCTCCTTCAAAGTTCTCGGTAAAGAAATCGAGTTTGGGAAGCCTTCATTTTATACGCAAACAGCCTCTCCGACCACATTGATAGCTACATGTTGCGACCTCTTGGCAGTGATCAAATTTGATGATCTAGAAATTGATCAAAGCAACAATAAACCCTCTGTGGAGAGCGCCTCGCAATCCGAAGATCAGACTCTTTTGTGCAGCCCACATTTTGGGCCCGGAGCACTTCTGTTGGACCCATTGCAATCGTTTACACTTGGCAAAGGGACTAAAGCGATTCCTAGTTCAGGATCCATCCCAGTGGGGAATTTGGCATCCCCTCGATCTATTGGGACTCACAGCACTCGGTCTTCCCCGAGGTGTTCCGATTTAAGCCGATCCTCTGGGTGGTCCTCTGTGAGGAACATCATTCGTAATCGACGAGCGGGAAAATTGAGACATCATCCTAGCATGGATTCTGACGCTGGTTACGAACAATTCCGCCATTTTCATCACACCTCTGCCAATGCAAATGAAGAGACATCGTCCCTAAACGTCCTTAGAGTGACGAAGTACTTTAATAGTTCGAAGCTGAGACGCTTTGCGAAAGACAAAATGCCGTTTTTAGGCCTCGAGATTTGTGGTTTGCAGGAGTTAGACTTGCACACTAATTTGCCCCTACCTTCTTCATTCATTCAACAGGGAATTACGATTGCGAATGTTGAAGATCTCATGGCTCTATCACTGGGAGAATCGTCTCAAAAGCTGGATGATCCGGGAGAAGCAGACTGGGAGTCATCCAATACAACTAAATTGGATCAGCAGGAGAGCAAGCCTCGAAAATTGCCTGGAAATCGACGGGCTTCCATCTCAATTGTCCAAGGTGATGCTAAGACGTTGCCTATCATCGCGGAAAGAGCTGACACAAGCACAGTTGCAAAAAAGAGTTGAAGACAATTGTACACAAAATGGTTTTGGTTTTATTTCCCTTACTAAATATATGCTACATCCGAGTGTAAATTCAAATCATTTGTAGAAATCGAACGAGTTTGGCATATCGAATCAGGCGTAGGCATTGGCCCTAAAATCTCCATTGCCTTCGTTTTTTATGTAAGCTGTTAAAAATAGACGATCACAGCAACTGTCACACCAGAGAGAGGACTTATTTTTTGATGATGCATTGCCCAAAAAAAGGATCTTGCGAGAAGTCGGTCATGCAACGGAAAGTGTTATACTTAAAAGCACCGTGAGTTTCTCTGGATGAGTTTCGAACCCTTCCAGATTCATATATGATGATTCAATTGTTAAACCGCCAGATCCTGGATTTCGTGACTTTGAAGCCTCACTTTTGGAATTCAGACTGATGAAGATCAATGGAGAATCTGTTAGACATATGTTGGAAGAACGCGACGCGGATTGGTTATGAATAGTTCAATTTCAGATGGAAATATTCCTATGGCAAGATAACATGTGATGTGATGGCAGGTCTAGAATCTCTTCTCTAGAGAGTAACAGGTTCAACATAATTGGCAGGGAGCATGCCATATTTTCCACTTCTATGAACTGTGCCAGTCATCCAGCCTTCATCAACTGGATTGCAATTTACAATTATATCGCCGTCTTTGAATGAGACCTCATCCACATCCTGAGCTTCGTAATCATACATAGCTTGGAAACATCGCTGGAACCATTAACGACAGTTAGCAGTTTCAAACAAAAATAAAAAGTAGAATTACCGGAAATAGTGTTGCATACCCCTCTAATTGATGTCCTTTGGCTCTGTGTGGACTGTGGCGCTTGAGTCATGGGTTGTTGCTGCATTCCATAGCCTCCTCCCTGTTGTTGATGGAAAAAAACGGGCTGTTGGGAGGCCTGTTGCTGTTGCTGCTGCTGTTGCTGTCGTTGTTGCTGTTGATAGTGTAATGGCTGTGAAGGATATCCCTGTTGGCTACTACAACTAGCGTATCCAACTTGATCTCCAAGTTGTGGAGGTTGTCCATATCCAGTCATGTGGTTCATCATGTAGTTTTGCGAATGCGGCATGCCAGTCATTTGGCTACTAGGTATTTGCCGCGATGTCATATGCTGCTGCTGCCTGTGAGTTGGCCTTTGACGAGAATCCGGAGGACCTTGACTTCGAATTCGTATCTGTTGCTCCATTAAATGCTTCTGTTGCAATGCCTGTTGTTGCAAATGTTGCTGCTGAAGCATCATTGTATGCTGCTGCTGCTGCTGTTGCGTATTAAATTGGGAGTGTGAAGTTACGTTGGCATTATAGCTCCCTTGATTGGGGCCTCCTCCTTCATTCGTTGCTCCTGGAGGTTCCATTCCATTGTTAGGTGGCAGAGGTTGGGATCGAGCCTGAATCGAGTGTTGTTGGGAATATGAGGCTGGATGAAGAGAAGGTTGCGAATGCCGCCCACTTGGATGTCCCATATTGACACCGATGGACGAAGATGCACCTTGGATTCTTTGAGTTGGCCCGTCGTTAAGGCTCAACTTTCGAAGGTCTACAACAATTTGGAAGATAAAGTTTTCCCCATCAATTTGACTTCGCACAACGATCAATCAGACCTGTGTGAGGGATAAGCTCTACGGCAAGAATCTTGTCTTGTAATGTACAGTTCTTGGTCCAGAGATTACGAGATCAAACATAAATGATGTTCAATTTTGATTGGAAGTTCAATTTGCCAAGTTAGTGAAACATTATTTTCAAGAAGACTATGAGGGCCCAAACATTTAAAGAACATGGTATAACTGAAAGATATCTCCTTCCCTCAGGTTCTTGTCACGGAGGAGTGCCATTGAATTGGAAAGGCTTAGAACACCAGAATGCAAGCATTCGTTATGAATGACGGTCAACCCGGCGCTGTTTTACCTTCGGATTGGTTGCCATTCGAAGAGTAGCCCCTTTCTGAACGTCCAGTGTTGGAGTTGAAATGGGCACGCAAACTGGGACTACTCGTCTTTTCCCGGCTGGGTTGTTGACCGTCCACGATGACAGTGCTGCTGTTGCTGTTGCTACGAGCGGTTTGATCGGGCAAAGCAGGAGAAGCACCAGGTTGGCCTTCGACCAGGCTGCGTTTCTTTTCTTGTTCCGCTTTCTGTTCCACCACGCCGTGATAGGAAACATTACTGGAAGTTGAATGCGAGCTGTCACACCTCCGGCTCTATATCCGATTAACGAGGGGCAATTATTCTCACCTGATGGTTTGGCTATTGGCCTTGATTCGCAATATCTCTGGGTCATCGGCGATTTGAGTGAATTTACCTTTACTGGCTTCAAAATCGGCGTGATACTTGACCTGTGACAACAGTCAAGGCAAAGATGTTAGTTAGTCCCGGTTCTTATGTGGTTCCTTGAGTAGTAACATATTACCGTGGATTGATTTTTTGAATTTTCGGCCAATCTTTTCATTTCCGGTGTATCCGCCACAATGGTAGCCTTGGCCTTGGGCACGTGCCTACCATCCAGGAATAAAATCGGTCTTTCATTAGACTAGACACTCAATCGTCGTACCAGAATGCACCCCCCCAATGACGGCATCACATGGGACTGGGTATGAGTTTTTACTTACGTGCCGCAATAGGGCAACTTGTCGAAGCCTTTGTAGTTCTTCATATTCAAGGTCATGTTGCAGACCTGGCATTTGAAACACGCTCGATGCCACACCTGTGAACGAACGCACCGGATCAAAAGACAGATGAAGAAAGGGTGGATTGGGGGCGGCGCGCTCAAAAATGCCCCTGAACAAATATCTTGACAGTCAGTGTTGTGTGTATCTACTGTATTGGTTTGTGTTATCTGGGCTCCATTTGGGCTCTTGACAGCAAGTCAATCAATCTTAAAGAGTTTCCAAAAGCGCCGCCCATCGAACTTTTGGTGCTTCTAGTGTTTGAGACCGATTTTGTCCGGAACCTACCTTCTCCAGACATTTGAGCTCCTCGGTAGGATAGACCGTCTTCTCGCACTTGGCGCACTTCTTGCTCATCCTGACTGCCCTACCCAAGAAAAGCACCGCAGAGGACAGCGAAGAGGGCCAAGACGGCCAAGAGAGGAGCGAGCCAGGGGCACGGACAATCTCTGGCTGACCAGGCCAAAGGGCAAACGCAGTCCGGGCACGGGCAATGGGCGGCAATGAGCTTGCTTGCTTGGCTCGCGGCTGGGTGGGATGGTGGGAATGGTGGAGTGAAGGGCTCCAAGACCTTGACCCGTGATAAGCTCGAGCCTCGAGCCTCGAACCTCGAGCCAGCCAGCTACCTCTTCGGAACGGCCAGTTTACCAATCAATCCCGGAATGAATTCCAACCGTCGTCGGGTGTCAGTGGCCGAGCTCAGGTCAAGTAAGGCTCAGGATCTGAGGATCTGAGGATGAAGGCGGGCCGCGACTCCAACGGAGACAACGGAGACAGGCACACTGGAGAAGGCCAGTTGGTGGCGGCGTGAATGTGGGACGAGTGGACGTCGATCGAATTGTTAATGATGGCCAGGACGATAGATAGATAGTTGGTTGGTTGGTTGGTTGGTCGGTCGTTTGTCATTCAATCACTGAGTGGTCCCCAAAACAAGTCTAGCCCAGCTTCGTTGGCCTTGCTCTGTTCTATATGTCAGTATATGCCAGGAGTTGGAAGTTGCGAGTTGAGATTCGTGACAATCATACAAGGATGAAGAAGGGAGGCAGAGATCATGTATAAATGTGTGTGTGTGTGTATGTGGTGTGTGGCCGGCTGCTGGCTTGCTTGCTAGCTTGGCCCAAAGCCTTGCCCCAGCAATTGACGGACCTCGGGCTAGTGTTGCGAAACATTTTTAGAACAAGCGCCATACCTCTAGAACCTCTAAAAGAACCTGGCACAAATACATTAATACCTAAGGCATATGTCTCTCAATCCAAGGTGAAATAGTATGGGATTCAAAAAACCATTGAAACTGAATGTTTTGATGCAATCCACTCAAAAACTGATCCTAGATTCTTCAAATTTGGCATTGATTAAGACCAATTCCCAATACGGTTCACGAGAACGGATGAAAAGCGGGCAGGGTGACGCTCTCTGACGATTCCACCATCCAAGGTTCTTCTTCTTGCGGACTGCGTCCACCGATTCATTTTGGCTTGCATCGGTCAATCGATGCTATTACGGCTGGAGGGATTCGATTCAAACTTGGTCTACTGCTTACAAAATTATCATTCGCGCGCCAATTATGGTCTAATCCCGTTTCAAGAAACGGTTTTGG
>NC_081440.1:8765247-8771327 GCF_007210705.1 Tigriopus californicus | reverse complement strand
GTCAGCATTGGCTGATCAGAGTGGGTGGGTTGTTGATAAGATGAGCTATCTGGCAGATAGTTCGATCACAATTGTACATTCTAAGGTAGAGCACGCCCCACCCATCTCTTACCACGTGGAGTCCACTAAGACATGAAAGTCATATTCACTCACAAAATCATCAAGGTGATCAACGAAATGATTGCTTTGCATGCCATCACCACACATGGTGGAACCCACAATACAGATACGATTTTTCTTGCAAATGCCAAGATTTTCGAGAAATTGTGATTTTTGTTGCTATTCAAACAAAAGGAACAACTTTTGTGAATAATCATCTTGGATTCTAGCTCAGATTAGAATATCAATCAACTTAAGACTTATAATGAGACACTATTTTTAAGAACGTAATCAATAGATGATTAGTAGCGTTTCCAATTAAAATTTTAGTCCAATCCATGAAGCAAACAATTAGATATCTTGCTTTCAAAGATTGCATTTGCATCAAATTTGACTATAAATTGCACCAGTTATATCTTAAAGCAATTGCCAAATAAATATAATATTCCTTGAAATGAAAATATTTAGCTTTTCTGAAGCACGTAAAAAACCCTAATATAGTTTACAATATAACTTAAAACTTACTTAACGTCAATATTTCACAATTGTGATGCCATGCTTGTCAATTGCTACTTTAATCAAGCTTAATCTTGAATTTTGACAAAATTCTATCAATGCTGAATAAAAGCATCACTAGTACGTAGAAATAATTTATTGCAAAAAGTGACAAATTTGAAAATTTAACTGTCACATGTATTGTTCAAATATTTTATGAACCTGATAGGATAGTGCAGCTATTGGCACTTAAGTAAGATTTTAGGCAATTTTACATCTTTTGTAAGTTTTAAGCGACATTTTTGGTTATTTTAGCTTTTAAAGAAATCTTAAAGAAAATGGAGAAAGATTATTTCATGTTCTGTCATTGAAAAAAACAATCATACTGATTTGGAATAACTGGAAACATAATTAGGCTATTTTTTTATCTTTTAGGGTGTTAAACGCAACCTTCAAGTTGTAATAACTAAGCATGTGATAAATAGAAATATATGTTTTTGAAATTTTACGTCAATACGTTACTAAGAATATGTTTAATACTGATTGACTATGTCTTTGACAATGATGCATTTTAATGGACTTTAAGTGATTTAACACACTTATCTGAGTTACTTTTAAACCTGTATGTTTCACAAAGTTGTTCCTTTTGCTTCTTTGACAAAGAAAAACATATCTTGATGTCTTGGCATTTGAGCAAACACTTAGCCAGAAAATATAACCACCGTGTACAGTGAGTCAAGACGGAGTGTTCCAAACAACGCTTTTGTTTTGAGGTTTTTCATCGCCCATGATCTGCTGCTGTCAAGTGACTGCTCTCGACCAATCAGCGAGAACCAGCCAAAAGGAGATGACGCGTCTTTTACATGAGTGTCATTACGTCAGGGTGGATTGAACCCCGAGAGAGGTTCTTATGTCCGGCATTTTTTCGCTTTATCCAATCTTGTCATTGTGGCTTGTAATGGCGACTTTTATGGGTCAAATGAAGACAATGTTTTATTTAAAACATCAGTTGTGGAAGTTTTGATTCAAATCAATGGGAATCAACATTTGCATTGAGGTTGTTATTGAGACGATGAAATGGGATTGCTTTTGGCTTTTGGCCCAAAAGGATTGACGAGATTGACGACATTTTTGCCAAAGAAAATAGTGCTGAAGTCAAAGAAGCATCACTTGGTTTTGAGGAATTTGAAGGGACTCAGGACTCAAAATCAAATGCTTGAAACATTGAAAGTACAAGGCTCTAAACCTCATTCAAGAAAATTGACGCTGAGGTTGCACTTCACATCAAAAAACTCCAACGGATACCTGACAGACAATCAGGACCATTCGAGTTCGGTACATAAGTATGTCCACCATAATGAACTGTTCTTTTGCTTGCTGAATAGTGAAAGTGCCATTTTCAATCGTAGTCAACAGCGGGAGTAAATTTTGACTCCTTATTTGACAGAATGGCTAAGAAAACTTGAGACAAACAACTTTTTTAGAAGAATGAGAGGGTGGCCCGCAGTGGCGCCATATGCGGCAATTTCTCGAAGTTCGCGGCGGGAATAAGTCTTGATGGTGGGTTGTCGGATTGGGGGTCCGCATTTGATTAGTTTTGGCAGATTTCACGCTCAAGTTGGCAATTAAGTAGAAAAAAGACAAAAAGCATGACAATCCACAAAATGTTAGTGGCTGGGACTTGAACCAATTTATGCAAACGCCAAATAAGTTGTTTTGATGGGAATACTGTTCACGGTACCCAAATCCATTAATTTAGAAAAATGGACGAGGGGAGCAAAATGGTATCTCGTTTTGAATACAACAAGACCGGGGCTATTAGAAGATAGTAAGCAGGAATTGTTTCACTGTTCATTTTGGGGCTTAATTCATGTTTAAAAAGGTACTATTTTCCAATGGAAGACAGACTTCCTCAAGCTGTCCCTATTCAGCTTATTTTTCAGACCTGTCATTTGAAACATCATGCAAGATGGATTTTTAAGTGGCAAATGAAATAAGTTGACATGAATTATTTGATAGGCATTCCTGGAAGCATTGCCTGGAAATGTAACTAAAATCCACAATATTTTTATCACCATTGGTTGAACATGGTTTATTCTTTACATCATTTCTGGATCAGTCACAATTCTGAAAGCTCGTTTTTTGACCTCAATGCATGTATTGGTCAACCTAGATCACGGTCGCCATGTATTGGTCAACCTAGATCACGGTTGCAATGTATTACCTAGAAATAAAAACAACGGTTGGTCTCGGTGGTAAGTCGTAGACTCTCTTTTATTCATAGATAAACATTGCTTTATATACAGAGAGGAGCATGCGCTTACGGCGCCTGTTCCAAGTCTGTCGCAACATGTTGGAGCATAGAGTCCCTCTTTGGAATCAGGGTGTGGTTCTCTCATGACGATGGTTTAGTTCGTATACAGGTACCTAAAGCGGCATAGCTGGGCGACCTTGGAGATCGAGGAACAACAATCAATTAGTTAGATTTTCCATCTGAAGTTCGTGTTGTGTTCAACAATGTCTTTACACCCAGTTGTTGGTCGGACCGATTTACCTCTCCTCTATGTCTAGTTTTACACTTATTTGACTCAAGTGATAATCTGCAGCCAGTGCTCTACAATAAACCTCTTTCTTGAAGGTAGATACCGTGTAACGGCATTCAGCACCTGATTACTCAAAAAAAAAGTTCCAATGCCAAAGAGTTTGGAATGTTTTCACAAACTTTAAAGTTCATTAAATATTCATGGTGTATTGGCCCAGAACAACCGTTGATAACCAATCACTGAAGACCAATCATTGAAGACCAAGGAGTTTTCAAGTCAACTATACAGAGGGAGTGTTCTTGATGTTCAAATTTTGTGAAGATATTGTCCCTTCTGTGAATTTTAAGTGAGCAAGCCATTATATGGAGGGATGAATGTTCACCTTATTCAGTTCTTGTTCATCAATGTGTCAAATGTTATCCCTGAAAGTGACATTTGCTCAACATTTCAACACTTTCAGGAAGGAAAGACATCAATTCGAGTTAGAGTTATCTTAAATGTTGAACTCTGTTCTTGGCATCTACCAGTGGAAAAACTCTGTTTGTAAAATCTGGTATAATAAAGAAATTGGTCTAACAGAAAGCCATCGCACGCAAAGAATTTAACATTTATTGAATCAGCAGCAGTAAGACTTACGTATGCAAGAAAAAAAGAAACTTATATTGGTTTAAATTCGCCAATATACGGGAATGTAACCTACACTTAAACCTTGATTTAGGTTGGGCTTAAGGAGTGAGGTAACTTTTACAATGCGCAGAGTTGTAGAGCTGAGGTTGTAACATATTACGTGATATCTTCATCGTCAAATGGAGATGGTATTTGGCTGAATGATGCGTAGACGTATAAAGCAGGCCGATAATTTTTCAGGAGGGATATCTGTTCAACAACAATTTCCAGTTGTAAGGCCCTTGACAACAAGAGCTATGTTTCTGACCTATACCAATAGATTGGTCATTGCTCAAAAGGGTTGAGTTCTTGCTTGACTCTCTTGCTCTCAGAACCATCAAGATGAGAGTCTAAAAAGTAATGATCAGTAAAAAGGTGAAAAATAGTATATATTCAATGATTGATGATCCTCAGTTAGGTCACATAAGACCCATAGAGAATAGAATGCCTTTGGTCAATGGCTATTATTTTGATCAAAGTCTGACTGAAGAACATTATCAAGAATTAGAAATCCAACCATGAATTGGTTGTATGAGGGAGCACTGGTTGAACTTCAGTCACATTTGTGTGCAAGCAAGTATCACATGGGAATGTAGAATACTTTTAAACTGAAGGTCTTGGTCATAATAGACGGATGGGCGGTAGGAACATTTTTGAACACGAATTTCAGAGGGAAAATCTAACTAGTTGATTGTTATTCCTCGATTTCCAAGTTCGCCCAGTTATGCCGCTTTAGATGCATTAAGGTAAAGAAACGAGCTCTCACAATTGTGACTAATCCAGAAATGATGTAAAGAATAAATCATGTTCAACCTATGGCGATCAAAATATTATGGATTTAAGTTACATTTCCAGGCAACATGCCTATCAAATAACTCATGTCAACTTATTTCATTTGCCACTTAAAAGTACATCTTGAAGGATGTTTTAAATGGCAGGTCTGAAAAATAAGCTGAATAGGGACAGCTTGAGGAAGTCTGTCTTCCATTGGAAAATAGTACCTTTTTAAACATGAATTAAGCCCCAAAATGAACAGTGAAACAATTCCTGCTTACTATCTTCTAATAGCCCCGGTCTTGTTGTATTCAAGACGAGATACCATTTTGCTCCCCTCGTCCATTTTTCTAAATCTGTTGAGGATTTAAGATCTCAAGGACGCCCTGGACAACGTCCAGCAGATCGCCGAGGACGTCGCCATTCAAGATGTCCCTCAAGATCAATGGGAGTGGGCCTACGATTATCACCAGGAAGAGAGAGATCGTGTCCAAGAAATGCTGGCCAAGGTGCTTGACCACATTGTAGCTAGATGCGACGAGGAGAGCACGTCATTCCATTCTGGTGATACAAACTTGCGCCAGTTCAAGGCCAAGCTTCAAGCAGAGAAACAATCTGCATTTAACCGAGCCCAATGTCAAGAGGGCTCAGATCAGTGTGGAAGATGCTCAAGCAACCCTGCTCGAAGCCAAGGAGTCTGAAGGCCGTATTTCCTCGGAGCTGGAGGAGATTCAACTCGGCTCACGAGCCGGGGATTTTGAACTCGCAAGCCCTACTGGCGATGGGACCGGCCCCAGCTGGATGTCCAAGCCTGAGGTCGCTAGTGGGGAGATCCTGGGTCGTCCAGGACATATACGCACGTCCATAGATGTGAGGATGCCGGTTTTCACGGGGGACATATTGGTATTCCAAGAGTGGGCAAATATGATTGAGTCCCTCGTCTACTCCACCAATCGCTCATCAGCTGAGAAGATGGGATTATTGACGGCCTCCATGAATGACAAGTGTAAGAAACTAATTGTAGGATATGGCAACAGTGAAGCGCACTATTTCGCGGCCCTCAGAACGCTTCACATTGTTTTTCGAAACGGCTGGCTTGTGGTTGAAGCACACCAACGGGAGCTGGAAAACCTGCCTAGAGTGAGGCTTAGATCCGGAGAGCCTGGCCGATTTCGCCTTTACTGATCAAGGCCACGTCTTATTGATCCAAGAACACTCTAAAACCGACGTCATTTGGGGACAACTTGAACGGAGCCTGGAGAGGAAGCTTGAACAAGATTTGTTTCGATTGTGGGAAGCACACTGCCCGCCCAGACCCAATGGGGGGAGGATCCACGAATTCTATGACTGGCTTCTCACTATGGTCCATAATGACCAACGCTACCACAACCAAGAAAAGATGCCATCCAAAGACCCGCCCTAAACCATGAGGACCGGAAGATCCCAAAACCACACAACAAATGCAAACTCTCAAAAATGTCCCAAATGCTTGGAGTGCCATCT
>NC_081440.1:8744167-8765059 GCF_007210705.1 Tigriopus californicus | reverse complement strand
TGGAAAACCCAACAAGATGTTCAGGACGTTCAAGCTAGCAGCCACAGCGTGTCTCACGGCCGACGGGTGGCTTTGGGTATCATTCCCATTAAGTGTTGGGGTCCCAACATCCCAACGTTGTGAACGGCTTGATTGATGAAGGGTCCGACTCAACCCTCATCAGCGAGAGGGTGTTCAAGAAGCTTGGAACAGCTGTCCTCCCCCTGGTTCCCTCATCATTCACGGAACGACGACTACAAGCACATTGAAGTCATTTAGTGGAACCGTCATGGTCAGCCATCCCAATGGCAAGAAGAAACACCCCTTGATGTGAGGTCACTCCCCGCGGTGTGCATGGGTCTAAGAGGGATGAAGTGGTCAACCATCAAGGGAAGATGGGGCCAACTACGAGATCTCCCATTGCCGAAAAATTGCGATCACGTGGAGCTTCTTCTTGGACTGGATGCTGGGCTCCTCATTGACCCGTTGGAGCAGAAGAGAGGGGGACCTGCCGAGCCCCACTCCTTCTTGACCAAGCTGGGATGGGTATGTCGCGGTCCCATTCAGCAGGGGCATCACCATGAGCAGGAGTTGGGTTTCTCAAATTTTGTTCAAGAAGGGGACGCGATATTGGACCAGAAATTGAGTGAGTTCTTCGCCACCAAAGGATATGAGTCTGAAGGTCAATCTACGTGCAAGAAAGGGAGGAGTCTCCAAGACGAGTACGCATTGAAGACAATCAAAGAGAATACGACCAAACTCAGCAGCCAACCAGGTTATGAAGTAGCTCTTCCATGGGTCCCAGGAGAACCCCGACCTGGGAACAACCGGAGAATGTCTGAGAAAAAATTTGAAGGTCTGGAACGACAATTTGCCCGTGACAAAACCTTTGCCAAGACCTATCAAAGGGCCATGGAGAAGACGATACATGAGGGATATGCCATTCAAATCGTTGATGAGAGGGAGCTTAACCATGTCCAACAAGCCTTCCTATCTCACCATGGAGGACAAGGGGTCAGTGAGGGTAATATTCGACTCGGCCGCTCGATTCAATGGTAGGAGCTTAAATGATGTCCTGCTGTCGGGACCTCCACTCCAACAAGACTTAATGAACGTTTTGTTGCGTTTACGAGAGAGACTTGTTGTTGTCCAGGCCGATATTGAAGCAATGTTCAGCCCGATCCTGATGAGATGGGAAGATGCTTGATATCATTGGTTCCTGTGGCGTGACCCCAACCATGCTCAATTGGATACTTAACAGATGAACTGAGTAGTATTTGGGGATGCTCCTTCCCCATGATTGGCCATCTCCACCCTCCTGAGAACGGCGGATGACTCATCATGTAGCAAGGAGGCAAGGCTTGCTATCCATGAACAATTCTATGTTGATGATTACCTCAATAGCCACAATTACCCAAAGTTGTTGATATTCCAAGCCACCACAGGGTGATTTGTCTGCCAACCTTTGAGGTTGAAGTTACCGTCAGAGAGAACGTCACGAACTTCTTGGTCCATGTCTAGCATTCTGTGCAGTTGCATATTTAAGATTAATCCTACCAGATGGACAGGCCTCAATGCTTCTGGTCTGTTCAAAAACTAGGGTATCACCAAAGAGGCCCATGACAATACCCAAGCTTGAACTTCAAGCGGCTGTTTTAGTGGCAAGGCTGGCTGATCATTTGGGGCATACCTTGAGGGAGATAATCAATAAGACGTTCTTCTGGACCAATAGCCGTATGGTGCGATGCCGGATTGCTAGTGTGGCCCAAACCTTCAAACCATATGTGGCCTTCAGGATTGGCGAGATCCAGAGTCTGACCCTGGCCAGAGAGTGGAAAAATAAACCCTGCAGACCTTGGAACAAGACCCAAACCCTTGCCTGATAGTGAAGCATTCAATTCATGGACCAATGGCCCTGTGTTTCTGAGGCAAACTGACAAGGACTGACCTCCAGATATAGAGATTAGTGCAACCATTGAGGAGCAAGGACAGAAACACCAACCTGTGGAAGCAGCGGTCAATTATGTGGGTAAAGGAGCCACCAATCTCCAGGAGCTCCTTGAGGAACATGTCCAACACCGGACCTGTTCCCAATGGTATCCATGAACTGATTGCCCAGGCCCAGAGGGAGTCATTTCCCAATGACTTAGGGAAGAATGGAGAATTGGCTTCCCAAAATGCATCTTGGATGAGGAATCTGGCGCCCTTTGTGTCCAATGACAGAGTTGTTTGAGCCCAGGGTCGTCTTAGCAGGGCTCAGGTTGGCTATGACCAACAGTTCCCCATTATTCTCTGCCCACGTCACCCTCTTACCTAACTGATCCTCAAGGAAGAGCCTTGGTCACCATCCAGGTGTGAATCAAGGCTTGGCAATGATTTGCCAAAAGTACTGGAGCCTTAGGGGACGTGAGGCTGTTTGGAAAACACGCCTCAAATGCTGGATGTGCCAAAGGCTGGAAGCTCGCCCTACCCACCAAGAAATGCTGATCTACCTCCAGAGAGATTTGCCATGGCGCAGCCCTATTCTTGAACACTTTAGTGGATCTTTTTGGCCCACTGGATGGCCTGGTGCTGAGGAACAAGATTGAGAAGAGATGGGGAGTGATATTCACTTGCATGACCACCCCAGCCGTGCATCTGGAGGTGGTCCCCTCCCTCAGCACTCAGGACTTCACGAATACTCTAAGCAATTTCGTTAGCCTGCAGGGGAAGCCTGACCTACTCTACTGCGACAATGGCACCAACTTTGTAGGCGCCCACAACCTTTTGCGTGACCAGAGGTGAGTTTTTTTTAAACACTCGTACCTCCGAGTTAAGGCTCGGACGTTATTCAGAATGAGCATCTACTGAGCACTTACGACGAGTGCATTTCAATACCGGTTAACATCCACTCCTTAACTTGGAGGTACAAGTGTTTAAAAAAACTGGCCTCTGGAGACGTCCAGTGGTGATATGGGTCTTGGACAACAAATAAAGTGGAAGTTTCAAGTCCCTGCAGCACGTGCACGAGTCCCTTGTGAATTCGGCAAAAAGGCCATGCTCCGGATCCTGGAGGACAACCAGATGGCAAGGAGACATTTGAGAGATTATGAGCTCTGGACAATCTTTTGCGAAATCACTGGGATGCTCAATGCCCGCCCTTTCACTTACGAAAGCTCAGACAAGGGAGACCCCAGAGTTCTAACCCCCAACCATTTCGGCTTCATCCAGGGAGTGGTGGACCATATGTGGGAAAGGTGGAACACCAAATACCTCCCCACCCTCCTAACCTGAAACAAATGGCAAGTGCAAATAGAGAACATCATCATGCTGGTAGGATTGTCTGAGCCCAGATCAACCTGGAGGACGGGCACTGTGGAGGATGTCCATCCTGGTGTCGATGGGTTGTTTTGGGCTATTACCGTCAAGACTGCGGAGGGTTTGGTTCAAAGAACCATTATCAAAATCTGTCTGCTCCTACTCCTGAAGCAGATGCAGCCATCAGGGAACCCCTTGCCCCGCGGAATGGGGGGAGGAATGGATCAAAGATTAGGAGTGAGCTCAGGCGCCCTGGAAGATTCTGCTGGACTTGGGCCCCCTGAGCATGCATGATCCGTACCCGGGAGGCAAGCCGTGTAGAAACCAGGGAATAAAAGTGACGCCAAAGCAGCCAGGAAGGAAGAAGACATGTCAGGCGGAAGAACAAAGTCGGATGGGAGAGAAGAACAAGCATCACGCAGGAACACAGAAGAAAATCAGTAGTGAAAAAGAGAAAGAACGTTATCCCAAATAAAGAGTTGACGGAAAATTAAGGTGTGTGTCAAGGAAATATCATTTATACAGTCCGCTGAGAAGAGAGAAGAAATTCTCTGCCTGTGCCTGTGTCCCTTTTGCCTTCGTACACTTGACTGGTTCATCCGGTTCATCCCACAATCAAGTAGTGGCCAGGTGTGACGAACCCAAGCTATCAACGCTTCCATTATGAAAGGCTTGTTGATGGAGGAAACAAGTTTTCCCATCCAATGACAACTCAAGACAATACCTTGCCCCTTCAGAAAATCCTTTCTATAACGCTTCCATGTTTTTGAAAGCGAAAATTGAGAAATGCAAAATAAAAGAAACTGGAGACCTGACCAAAATATGGCAAAATATTCTCTTGACCTTCCTCCTTCAAGTAGAGAAAAGCCGTTAGAAATGAACAAGAGGAAAATAAGAAGGTGAAGGAGAAAAAAGATGACAGAAATAGGAGAGCAAGAGAGAAGTACTCCCTAGGGACAGACAAAGAGAAGAAATTAAGTCCCGCTAGCTTGGGGCTAGCAACAGAGGAGAAGAGAATGACGATGACCTACTCTTGACTGACCAGCTAGCTAGCCTCACCCAGCATACAACTCGACAATAAGAATAAGCAAAAATCAATGGAATGGAATAGAACAAAAGAAGGCTCTAGAGCCAAATTTAGTATTGAAAATGCGAAATTAAACTGATTGAATACAAGAAAATTCAACTACATTAACAAGTACAGGAAATGAACAAACCAAACAATCAAAAAGTGAAATACTCCTTAAACAAAAAATGAATGAATTAACCTAGAATTAGGGTAAAAATATTGACATAGATAGATGGGTCAAGAAATAAAAATATTAACGAGACACAACTACTGATTTTAGTATCCAGAGAAGCCCTTTATCTTCGAATGAAAGTGATGGCTTCTAAGAGAAAAAGTATGAACAATATATATTAACTGACTCAAGACTGTGAGGTTTATACTCAAACTCCAAAAAAGAACTCAACATCAATGTTTTGCATATTGTCTTTTGCGTGCCACCACCTATCATGGAATGAGATGACAAATTATAAGTCAATTTGAATTAGAAAATCACTTTGCTATGACCACTCCATTTGTCAGAGAGTTTCACAATAAGAAATAGCAGTAACATTTGCAAAGTTTCTGGTTCCCAAATTCTGGATACATTCTCCAGTTTGAGATTAATAAGTCGTAATTCTTTGACCATTGCTGAATTATCGATTTCTTAATCTGTTTAATCAGTTTTCCAACATGTGCCTACCACTGTGGTTGTTGCTCGTCGTCCACTGTCCCGCAGTGCTCTGCGCGCATTTTCCTTCCTTTTATCCATTTGGAGTCCTTGTCGACCCCACCTTCTCCTCGTCACAACGTAGCTTACTGCTGCTTCCGTGTGTCCCCTAAATTTAGTTTAACCGACTAAACTACTATTAATAGGAAGAGGAGAAAGCTAATAAGCAAAGTGTTACCTTAAGCAGCCATACGACCACTTACACAACACGCTCAGACTGGCCGTTCTGTCAAGATTAGGAGCAACAAATCTTGCGACTACCCTCAACAAAAGACGGGACTGAACTACTGATGGGATCAATCGATCAAATAAATAATCACGGGAGGTTGCGACTAGGGCTACCAATTTACATTTTCAGTGGCATGACTAGTGGAACATCAGAAACCCGTTTGTTAGTCACAAAAAGTAACCCTGATTTTTCTTCAATCAAACCAGGGTTACCTTTTAGCTCCAAGCGAACCTTTTACCTGATGTTGGAAACAACTGCTGCTTAGATTTTCCTAGCTTTCTGGCCATCCTGATTTTGAAAATTTATTTGCTCCCGTCCCGTCACTGGACTGAACTGATCCGAATTTTCGATATCCAATTGACTTAAAGACAAAAGTCAAAATTCATTCTGTCCCATAAACGTTATGAAATGTCGGGATTGCGTAGTAATCAAATAATGTGTTTTTGCAAAAAAAATGCAAATTATTCCAGCAATAGAATGCAAATGTCATTGAAAGCATAAATATATTTTTGTCACAATCTTTCATATATTCCCAAGAAGGTCCCTGAATGAACTTTGTGCTTTCATATTCCCCTTTCCTTAAAGCTGAAGTAGCAACATTATTTCCTAGAGAGATTGTTCATTGTCAATTTGATTCATTCAATGATCTTCTTTCTTACATTGTTTCGTTTTTTTTCTTCCTGTCCCATTTATTTCAAAGTATTTCTAGAAAAATGATATTGAACTTGCATGAATCAGACCAGGTTTAAAAACTGGATAATACCAACAAATGAAGGAATTGACAATTAGTCTCACAATAAAACATAAAATGTATGTTAATTGCTTTTCTTATGAATATTCTTGTTTTCAAAATGGTGCACAAATTGTTAATTGATGGGGTTGATGTGTTGAGGAATTTGTCTTCCATTTTCCGTAAAAATGAATTTTTAGGGTACATAAAGGAGCTGGTGTAGCCGAGCGGTCTAAGGGGCAGCGCTAACAAGGCATGAATCCTCTCCCCAGGTGTCGTGGGTTCAAATCCCGGCGCCGGAAGTAAACCTTCGGGAGGAGACGTGGTGAAGTGGTTAGCGCAGTTCCCTTATACGGGAGAGGTCCCCGGTTCGAATCTCCTCCCCGACCTTTCTGAATGAAACTTTTAGACGCTAACCCTGCCCACAGACGGAGAACCAAACTGATACGGACACGACACTGCCTATCAGAAAAAGTATAAGAAGGACGATGTGATGGCTAGCTTCGCTGGCCGGGCGAGGCTCATCCCTCCGACCCTAGCGACCAAATACAAAAAAAAGAAAATACTTTAATTCCTTTATTCTTGCAAGACATTTTGAGACTCTTTGTCTATGTGGAATTACAACATTTTCTTAAGATGGTAGTTTTTTCAATGTTTGCAATTGTAATGTTCTCGATTCCCCATGAGAATTCTGAAAGAAACAATTTTTCATAAAAAAATGTTTAGCTAATCCTGAAATTTTGCATTTGGTTTGGATCCTAATCTAACTTTTCCATTCCTCAATCCGAATCCGAAATACGACCAAAAAGTTCAATCCGACCAAATCTGAATCCGAATACAAAAAAATTTCGCCAGTCCGAATTTGAACCCGAAACCGAAAATTGTTGCTCAATCCGATGCGAATCCGAAAAGTTGGAGGGGAGAGAGAAATGAGCAGAGGTGTTGTCGAGGTTATCTATTTTCTTCATATTGATTAGATTGATGAAAAATAATTTGCTTTTACACATTCAGTTTTGTGGACTTCCCAATCCCTCTTTGGTTGTTTTTTCAGCCGAAGAATCTGATGTTAGCATGGATGCTATTCTTTCCGTCAAATTCGAAAGAGTTTCTTTTGGAGCCATTTCTAAATCTTCACTATCATTGATCTCTTTTAACAACACATTGACGAGGATCTTCTTCGTCTCTTCCAACTTCTCATCCCCATCAACTAAGTCCTGAAGTCTTGGAAACTTGCTCATTGCCGAATCAATGGCTTTCTCGATCTTCTTGCTCGTCTTGGTGTCCTTTGATGCTTGGCAAATGTCGGAAAACAAGTCAGCGAGATCCTTGAAGTTCGGCTGTTTTTCAGCTTTGTCTTTCAATTTTTCGACGACGACATCAATTTTCTTCAACCTGGAGTCGGAAAACGTATCGTAAGCTCCTTTTAGCTTGTATATTAAGCTAAGCTTGGGTATCAGTAAAATGTAACCTTCAACCATATTTGGCTTCAACAGGTCATTTCTCAGTTTACTTATTGTGTTGAGTAGATAATCATGGTTGTGCTTGTACGTGTTGAACTTGAATTGGTCGAGGAGATCTTTCAATTTGTCATTCATTAACAAATAAATGATTTTGTCGAATTCTGTGCCGATATGACTCATGCTGGAATTATAATAGGGCTCATAGCCTTTCTTGCGAAGTTTTTCGATTTTTTCTTTATATTCTTCCACACTGATCAAAGTCTTAAAATGCAGACCAACAGAGTAACTGTAAATTTTTCCTCTCAGGAACATCTGATTTTTTTCTCGGTTAGGAGTTTTGCTTTCGCCCCCCCTCATTTGATAGTTGAACACGTCCTCCTTCGAAAAAGATGTCCCAGGCACAATTAATTCACCATAACAAACGGCCACCACTTCATCTTTTGGCGGAAACCATTGTCTTATTTCAGTTTCATACATTCTTTGAACCTTTTCAACGTATGGTAAGATGAAGTCTAGTTCAAAACCCATGAAATTGGCCATCTTCTTACCCTTGGTAGGAACAGAGGGCCCATCTAGTAACACTAATCGACGGGAACACGCCATTCCGTCCGAGCTAACAGCAGTGTTGGATCCATCCAGTTTTTCCATGTAAACAATGTTCAGACGTTCATCCTTCTCCAGAAGGGGTAACCATTCTTCAGCACACTCAACGAAAGGTTTGATCGACAGGAAGGGGTAAGGATTTGGTTTTCCAATCAGGCTTCCATTCGAAGCTGCCGTCATTTTGAGAGTGCTAAAAGCTGTTCCAATGGACCTGGAAAAAAATTCACTCGTTCGTTACTTGATGGTATTACAAATTAAAACTTAGAAAGCAGATTTTGCGATGTATTAAAGAGTGAGTTACTTGATCGATGATCACGAAAAACCAATTCTGTCTGAGTTACAGGATTGGTTGCCTAATAAGCAGAAATGAAGGCTGGGGTGAAAGCTGGCTCTGTATAATAATCATCCCGTCAGTTCATTTCTACAAAGTATCATATCATTTGCATCTTAGTCCACACGAATAACTGCAGAGGCATGGTTTGAAGAGCAAGAGAGGGTCTTTTTTCTGTTCCTTGGCATACTTCCACCTCGAGATTCGGACAATCGAGAGCTGTTTCGACGTTGTAAAGGAATTCCGTTCTCTCTTAACCCAGCCGTGTACCATTGCAAGAGTCGTCTGGACGGTATGGTGAATCTTTTGTTCAAGAGGGCAGACCAAACTAAAAAGTCCACGAACGAACGCTGAGCACCACTCAAGAAAAATGATTCAGACCGCTCAAGGAAGGACACACAATCTCGGTCAGAACCCCACGTGACATTTTCGTGGACGTCGTCCATAAGGGAGTCGAAGACAAGCGTTTGATGGTCATCAGTCTCATAATGAAAGACAGTGGACAAACTTCGCACCAAATGGCGGAGAATGTTGGCTTCTCCTTTCACAATGTCGAATCCTATACTCGCATAAGGGTCCAATCCAACTAAGAAAAAAATGGCGTCAGTAATAGCAAAGCTTAG
Source organism: Tigriopus californicus (assembly GCF_007210705.1). Classification (NCBI taxonomy): domain Eukaryota; kingdom Metazoa; phylum Arthropoda; class Copepoda; order Harpacticoida; family Harpacticidae; genus Tigriopus; species Tigriopus californicus. The sequence goes on along the minus strand of NC_081440.1, from coordinate 8,756,032 downwards.
GCTGACTAATTTTTTAAGCTCACCTAATTTCCAAATAACAGTCAGGCAATAATTTTCACAAGATTCCGAGCCATCCCCACACTCATCCCATTCGGAAGAATCAAAATGATTCGCCAAATTCTTATTCACCGGCTCTTTTAACGCAGAGTGAACATGATTGTTCACTTTCGTCGCAAAGCCGGCCTTTTTCAACAAGTTGCCAACACACAAAAGTGAGTACGGAGGGTAACGGGGATCGGCGTGTACTACCACGCTAACACGTTTCATGGGTTCCTGAAACAAAAATTTGAAAATAATATTGACATCATTTATTTTACATTTTATGACATGCCTACCTTGATAAACATGAAACGGCTGCGACCATGTCATAATCATAGCTAGGATGGAAATTTTGATGCAATAGTTTTGGTATTAGCGACTAATAGTTAGTCGCTTAGTTAGATCTTAATTAAGATTATTGTTAATCTTAATTAGAAATGCAATAAATCGCAAAAAAAGTTGAATTTGGTGGTTATGGATTCATTTGTTAAGTAAGGAAGTTTCCATCCAAAAAATCAATAAAAAGATTAGGGAGTTATTGGGCAGGCCAGAAAAAATCAAGCAGGGTATTTCTTATTCATAAAAGAAAAATACTAAAAGTTATTTTTGTCCAACTTGCACCGGGCATAAAGGTCGCAAAAAGCTCTTGATGTGCGCTCATAATCCATTAATGGTATTTATCATCCTACTAGTTTTTTACCTTTCCGCTAGGAGCACATGCATAGCTATGTTTCCAATATACTTGATTAACAATAGAATAAAAAATAAATTTGAAATAAAAACAACCGCAACGGATCAATGGAGGCTATTTCCTAGAAAAAGGTTTTTTTTTATCAAGATAGACCTCCTTCGTAAGAAAAGAGAAGCTTTAATAATAAAAAAAGAGGATTATGCAGTCCTCAAAAGAGAAAAAGCGGCTTGCTTTTACCTAATTTGGCTACCAAATACTCTGACGGTATCTTGGCCGTAGTGTAATGGTCTTCGTTATTCCCAAAGGTCGCTTTTCATTTATTCTGCCGCATTAGTTCAAGATTGTTTTTTATTATTATTATTATTATTTATGCTTGAAATTGCTGGTCTATATATTGCTTTGATTAAGCAATTCAATCATTCAAGGGTTTTTGCTTACTTTCTTAACGCTCCTGGGAATGGAGCCTTGCATTTACTTTCGGACAACTGGAACATACGTCGTCTACTTTTGGACATTGAAAAACCAAATATTTGTTGTTGTTTTTTTATTTGGAAACACTGAAGTAAATAATTGACCTAACCCTATTCAGTCTTGTTATGAAAAGCTTTTTTACTAAGCTGACAAAAGTTGACGTATGTTTTCAAATTTGCTGTCGACCTGAGATAGAAAGAGAGTTACATTGAAATTAATGTCCAACTGAGATCAAAAATCAAGCAAAGCAATGGAAGCTACAGGCCCTTTTAAAATCCTTCGACATACCCATGATGTCGAAAAAGCAAAGAAAAGCAAAGTCTTTGGTTATCATGATTTCATATACCACTATCAGTATTCAGTGGCGTTGGGGTTATTATTAATGCTAAGCACATCATTAAGCTTCTCTGCAAGTTCTAGAAAAAATGCAAACCCAAATGGAAAAAGTTATTGATATTCCTCATAATCATCGAGCTGTTTTACTATTTGAATGTTGAATTGATTTCATCTGTACGCTCGCTTAACGAGTGTTCTATGAAAATGGCCTCTCGTGTCCCGATTTACGTACGACTTGCAAACCAAAGGATTAAGGCACACTCATACTTGTTTCATGTGCACCTCCGCTGAGACATCGGACCAAAGTTGGCGCCACTCATTGACAAGGCCCCGCATTTTTCCCAGCCTAGCTGTCACATTAGATTGATGGCTAATTGTCCAAGACCAACTGGTTGCTCCGAGGGGCAACAAACGAGGGATATCTCGGTACAAGGTCATAAAACTAGAGTCAGCAAGCTAAGAAAAGGCTTCTTTCACGTAATAAACCGCTCATCTGCAATAAACGGGTAGATTCATTACCTTCTGAAACACTTCCACCTCTTGCAGCCCAAAGTCTTTCCGCAGTGACGCCACTTTGGTTTGAAGCAATTGAAGTTGACTCAAAAGCGAGGACTGACGTGCTTCCACGTCATCCCAATTCCATCCCGTCGAAAGTGGCTACATACATAAATACAGCGCAAAAACATCTCAATTCCTTACATATAATCGCGGCCACAACGTCTAATACTCACGCGGTCGTCGTTATTCAAATGAGACAGCCTCATTATGGGCGGGAGTTGATACATGCTCTCGGGCAGAGCCACGTTTCCACGCAGGGGTTGAACCGGAGGCAAAGCGTACATTTTCATCACCATGGCTGTAACCAGAGGTGAGTTTTTTAATCGCTTGTACCTCGAAGTTAAGGCTTGGACGTTCCCCAGAATGAACATCTGCTCACCAATTGGGCGAGTGTAGTTTCATACCCGTTAACATCCAAGCCCCTAATTCCGAGGTACGAGCTATAAAAAACTGGCCTTAAGATTTCAGTTACAACGAGACCACGACGCAGTTTTTGTTTACCCTCAGTATCTAAGCTATGTTTTACAGACAAAAAGTTCGGAGGTTGAATTGGCAATTTTGACGCCTTGTATCCACACCTTGACGAAGAGGTTCATTCTAGATGGTTTGCAGATTTCGTTTCAATGTTTTTTAGCGCTAAAACTTTGCACGAAAACAAAAAAAAAAAGGTTTAAAGTTCAATTCACTTTATACATCATATACAGTTACATCTTACCTAAGAGTGCATGTTGTCAAGCAGAACTATTTCATATAACAAAATGTGCTCACCAGACTAGTAAAAGATAATACCATTGCAGATACATCAAAGTACCATTAATATCAATGGACAAGAATCAGATTTTGCAAACCAAAATCAACTCATGTCATCAATTGCAAGATAGTTCCCTTTAGCTTTCTTAAATAGGCATTCTCACACAAACTAACAAATTGCCTCATAATAATAGCATTAACATGATCAGCTTAGCCTTCTCCTCTCACTGTGGTTGCATTTCCTTTCAAAGTGTTGATTGAAATATCCAAACTGATGTTTGCATTTTTAGACATATCTCTCTAATTTGCGCGACAACAAAAAGAAAACAAATTAAGATCAAAAGTGTTCCCTAGATCTAGCACTTGCATACTTCCATTGAAACTTGATACAGCTTTTAGATCCTGATGGGAAGCAAGAGATGAGACAATATCCAAAAATTCACCTCAGGACGTTATTTCTCTTTGAAAGAAACAGCTTATAAGCAAATTTGTCCAGAATGGTCACTTCACAGAAATAACAACAAAGCTCACGCAACCTCCGAAAATTTTGTCTGTAAAAACTAGGTCACTTTGAGCATTGAGGAAGCAAGGCCTGGAGAATGCGATGCGCGCTAGTCAGGAAAAATCGTTCTCAAAGCGAATGGGAGACAGCTGAATGGACGATAGGGTACGGCTTTTAATTGTAGGGGCGATGCTTTCAATCAATCCAGTAATCGTTCAGCTAAAAAAAAAAACCTCGATTTTTACCCTTTTTTAATTCTTGTTAATGCTTTGGGGAGTAAGCACTGTGGGAGTAAGTCAGGGGCAAGCATTCCTTCTTCGAATACAGGTAGGCGCGCTTCGATCAATGGCATTTTGGCTGCGTTATGTCTTAGTCGGGAGTACGGCAGGAGCCAACCATAGCAAAATTAAAATCAACATGGCTTCCTAAACAAGTCAGATGTGAACCAATCGGGAATCTTCTAGCTCCTGCATCAACCTACTGGCGCGTAAAAAGGGGGACCTCAAGACAAACCTCTATGGTCAGGCCAAACATTCATCAAAAAAACATGTGTTGAGGAAGGGCCACCTGAAGTGCTACCTTCAACTAAATACAGGAATGGGCACCTCAGCAAATAAACAAACCGAGGGAGGGAGGGTGACGTCAGGATGGCCCTAGCAAAGGTTGAGAGCGTAAAGTGCGTCCTCTAGAGCCTGGCTGTCAAAGAGGATGCTCTATATTGGTTGATTGGCCTTCTGTTGAAAAACTGAAGACACCAATTGGAAATATGGATAAATTTTTGTATTGCAAGAATGCATTTATTGGTTGTTCTTTTCCGGAATTTTCATTTGAATTTATCGTAAAGCCTACTGCCAAACAAGCCTTGCTTCCGCTTTTGCCAAGCCAGCCTCCCGCATCTGCTCTCTCATTTTATGGAAGAAAGCAAGAAAGAGAGTGCCCTGAGATAGACGATGTAAACAGACAGTCTCGTCAGCTGAGACTCTTGCTTGCGCTGTTTTAAAATTATTTGCCGCTTTTCTTTACCATTCATCTGGAAGCACTGCTCAAGAGGACGCATGAAGTTCAGTTCTTAGAGGCGCTGCTTTCCATTTCTTGAGAGTCAATTTTTCAAATGAGAACCCCAATTGGGCGTGGTTGTCCCATTTGTGGGTAGGAATACAATATTGCCCATCACCCTTGAGGCAATCATACTCATTAATTCTCCTTTTTTTCATGATATGGATGCTAAAGGTTGCACCAAACAAAGGGTACGCTAGTAGGCTTTCAGAGTGGTATCCACAGTATTCATAAGCTATTTTTTAACACCATGAGTTGTAACAAGCAATATTAGTACTAAAAAGACAAATAACAGCTTTTAATAAAAATGTTTCTTGTTTTTGCTCAATTTTGTACGTAAAGGCATTTGAACTTTAGACATGAATACTTAAAACATTGTGTTTTTATGTTAAATTGAACTTACATGCAATTGAAAAACTCTATTACAACTGAACATGTTAGGTGGAAATCATTCCATGCATAAGCCAAATTTGAGAAAAAGGAAGGTGTAATCTTAGATTGATTCAACTAAATGAGTTTGAGTTTTAGACGCTAAAAATATATGTAATAAGATGGGTTTGGAAATATTGCTCAAAGTAATTATTAGAGAATGGAAAAGATGCATCAGAAGTCTTATAACAATGCTTAATGCTAAATTGAAAGTGTGAGAGCGCTTTTTTTAATGACAATAATATCAACCTTAAAATACTTAATTACTATCTTATTTGGCACAAAAATGCTCTGAATGGGAGAGGAAACAACATTCAAAAGATTTGAGGTATCTAGTTAACATCTTCAGTTTCATTTTGAAAAGCTTTCAGGAGGGTATAATCATCATAATTTTCTAGAACTAATTCAAGACCTGATAAACTGAAAGCATAGATAAACTCCATTACTTTTTGATATGAAAATAAACAGCATATAGAAAACACATTTTTCCATGCAATTTCAAATTGTAACAATTTGAGATATCTTGTTACATCCTATCCACTTTATTAGTAACTACTGCAACTTATAACAAACAAGAAAAGCATTGGTTCTTTTTCAACAGTTATTTTCAAATTGCATAAATTATTGCCTTTGTTTGTAAAAATTTGTCTGTTGGGTCAAGTTGCCTGCTGGGTCAAGTTGTCCCCTTGGTCAAGTTGTCCTGGGTTGAGTTGTCCACTGGGTTGAGTTGTCCACTGGATCGAGTTGTCCTGGGTCAAGTTGTCCACATGGTTGAGTGGTCACTGTCTGAATCAAAACATAAATCCCTGAGCATATCCACTAATTTGTTAAATGCATCAATGGCAATGGTTTAAAACTTATAAAAGTGAAATTATATGTTAGCTTAACCATTCCTTGATCGCAGTGTATGAAATTAAATGCCAAATTCGTTCAAAGCAATGCCAAACTTCTTATTCTAAACAAGCCACTTTTCAAGAAACCGGTTCTTTGAACGGTAGATGGCAACACCTTTGGACAATTGATGACGCCAACTTGAAAGCCCTCATTGAGAAGTGTTTTTATAAGGAACGTTATGTATAGGACAATTGGGAACTGCCATTACGACAAAGGTCTACTTGCAAGTAGTTTCCTTACTAAGCCAAATGAGTGGTGTGATGAAAAAACAAGATCCTGTTATGAAGTTTCGTTTTAAATCATACTTTTTAGGCACTTTTGCAACACAAAAATATTCAAACTAGATGTGCTGAGTCAAAAAGGAAGAATCCAGGCAGCAAGCCCCCTTAAGCTGCACGAAATATGATTTAGGTTCTGCACTTCAGAGGGCGCTTTGTGAGTCAGCCTCTATCAAATAACAGGCCGATTGGGCCGATTCCTCTTTATAGGGACTGCGAAATAGGAGCTAAACAAACTTTAGCGGCCAAAAAAGGAAAAAGAGCATTTGTAGGGAAGAACCATGACTTTTTTGCTTCATTCAAATTTTTTGAAATAATGTGAAGACAGATGCAAACAAAAGTGATTAAACTTCTTATGAATGATTTGGGTTTATGTGAGATTGCAAAATAAGCAGGATGAGTAGAGACCTTTTTTAGTGTGGTATTTAAATAACATCTTATAATTTTGGGGTCTTTTTAAACATTCAGGTGGTTTTGACCAAATTTCCGGAAAAATAACAGTTTTGGTGTCTAATAATCCTAAAATTGGACATTTTTCTGACAAATTGTTGTACCAAAGAACATTAATAATGCATCTTGGTATATATGTTGCACTTTCATACACTGACGAGTCATTTTTTATGTTCGTTTTTGATTAGGAAATTCAGCCCTGCCTCCATTGGTGCAGTTTTTTTGTTGCAATCATGAACTTCACTTGTTAATGTAATTAAACTTAGCATTACATTTATCCAAATCTTGGCTACTTCTTTTTACCAAGATAAAGTGCAAAATATGAAAACCATTCTTTTTTTAACTAGTCTTCAAAAACAATGATAAAAAAGTGTTAATAATTCGCTGCATCTGAAATTTAGACTTTTGGGAGAAGGATGTATTTAGTGAATGTAAGAGTTTACAATTATGAGCCCTCCAATATCCAGGTTAGTCAAAACAAAGAAGCACTTGATTCTCTTTGGTTTCTTTCAATGTGAAATTATCAAACTGTTAAAATAAGTGTCCTTGATCTTCCCTCTAATATGAGGTTGATTTGATCCTCAGTTTATTTGTTTCGTCAGTTTCCTTCTTTTATGTGTCACTTTTATAATTCAACGTGTCATTTGTTACGTTCGTTTTTGCTTCGGAAATTCAGCCCTGCCTCCAGTGGTGCGTTTTTTGTTGCAATCCTGTAATTAACTTTAATGAACGAGAACATTCGTGTAGTTCAACTTAGCATTGTATTTATCCAAATCTTGGCTACGTTATTTTATCAATATGAAGCAATTGAAATTGCAAAATATGAAAACCCACCCTTCTTTTAACTAGTCTTCAAAATTTTTTATAAAAGAGTTTTAATAGTTTGTGGCATCTGAATTTCAGACCTTTGGGAGAAGGGTGCATTTTAAGAAGTTGCAATATTGGCTTTAACAAAGTTTGCAACACCAAATTTGAGATTTTGTGAAACAAATACACCGAAATAAAAGTGCAAAGAAAATGATCCATTTAGTAAAGCCTCTTTTAAACCCAAATGGCCTTTTAACTTTAGTGAGTTATTGATAGGTGACAAATTCCATAGATAAAGTATTTTGAACTTGATTATTTAGTAACACTGTTTTGGCTCAATTCAAAACTAATCATGAAAACTCAGTGGTGTACAGAGTCTCAAATTTCACAGTTACAATTAGTTAAAAAGCAATAGCAATTTTTAGTATCTTTGAATCAAGTCTTTTCATTTTCTTAATTATTGGGCCTGGTTTTTCAATATTTTGCCTTTTTTAAATAAAATATTCTTTTTACATTTCACCAGAAGCAATTGAATATTTTCAGTGTCTATTGTGATGAGAGTTCTAAGCAGTTAATAGTAATGCCGCCACACAAATAAATTAATGCTTTTTTTCTAAAGAATCTAGTCAAACTTCTTAAACCATACTCTTTATCATCAAACTTGATGTATGAGTTGCTCAGACAATGATCAACCCTTATTGCTTTGTTGTTGAAGCCTATCACCCTATAAAACCATCAATAGGAGTAATGGGATCAAATGATCATCAAAATTATAGGAAGGGTACCAGGAAACTTGGAAAGTAAAGGCAATAGTTAATTTCCTAGTAATGAGTTATTATCAATCAAAAAGATTGCCTTAGTTTGAAGTGAGAATAATCAGGGTGATATTTTGAGGCTAGCTAACGGTTTCCCAACATGCCATTACTAAAGTGATATCATTGGAAAGAAAACAACTCTAGTAACATCCTTCTGTGATTATTTACTTGATGGAGTGTTCTTCATCTTATTCTTGAGGTTGGTATCTTAAACTCAGGTAATGCCATAGCCTAATGAACCTGAAACAATCCAGCCACACATTGCCCTTCCGGCCATGTTCTCCCCCCTTGCCTTTTGATTTTTAAATTTTGACCTGAAAAACTAACGATTTACAATTTTACAAGCATATAAGTTCGATTAATTGACTTCAGCCGACCCATGACTAAGCAGGCGAGTGAGTAAGCGATCTAGCCGAGAGAGCCGTTGGCTGCCAGCCACTAGTGATGAGGATCAAGCCTCAAAAAGTCAGCCTCAAAAAGTAACCCTGATTTTTCTTTCGTCAGGGTTGCCTTGGTTCTCAAACCTTCGCTATCCAGGTTTTCTGGCAACCTTGAATTTGAAATTTGATTTGTTCCCATCACAACTAGCCACACAATATTTGGCTGGATTGGAAGTGGGCCATTCTCCAGACCCTTTGAGCCCGAGGGTTTTGGTCGTCAAGCAGCTCCTCCTGCTTCATCTTCTGCCGAGTCAGCCTGCTAGCCCAGGGTTCTGGAAGCCGAATTTGTGACCAGCAGACTGAACACCACTGGCCAGGGCACAGCGTCAAACGGCGTAAGAGGCCAGCCACCAAGCCACGCAGGCGGGAAGTTAGCCATCCAGCTTTCGAGCCAGCCATCCAGCCAGCCAACCAGCCAGCCAGCGAGGGAGGTAGGGCTTCAAGAAGGCTACAGCGAGATAAACGTTATTCTCCACCGAGTACTTGGCGGTGCTCATTTTTAAATTTGTGACAAACTGTTAGAAAGGTTTGGAGAGAGAACTTAAAGGCTATTAATATCGTGTTAGGTTAGGTTGGGTTAGGTTAAGTAAGGTTAGGTTAGGTTAGGTTAGGTTTAAAAAAAGTAGCACCGCCAACTAATCGGTGAAGAATACCGTTTACCCTACAGCGAGCTAGCTACCAATTCAATTCACCACCCACCCTTAAGGACCGCCCATCGAAATAGCGGCACTCGGTTCGTGGAGTTATTGTGGGACACAATCTACCGCTCGGAAAGGTATGCACTTGATCCTAAGATCGAGCTGCCCGTTCGCCTTACTGGCGGATCGAGCCTCTGGAACGGCCCGGAATTCCCGCCAAATTCAGACACACATGCACACTCACCCATGCACCCACATAGGTATATATATATATACTTTGATTGACGCACTCACTCAGGCACACAACACAATCATGACAACAACAAAAACAAGGATAGAGGGAGGACTTTGGATGGCCTTTGTAGGCCAATCATCTTTGTAGCTGTTAACATTATCATCATTACCATTATCAACATCGATCAACAAACCCTCTGAAATGGGCAACAGCGGAAAATGGGAGGCGACGCCGTTCCACCTAATTCCTACAAGGAGGCGACTTGGGAGGTGGTAGGCGCAAGAAAAGTTGGACGAGTCGAGGGCAAGATGCAAGGAGGAAAAAAGCCTAGCAGAAGAGTAGAAAATGATCATCCGTGACCAGCTTTCTTACAGATCTACTTTGACATCTTTTGAGAGTCTTGTGTTCCCCTGTGACTAGACCATCTGGTGTGTTTCCTTTTGCTTGATGAAGTGTTTTTGACCTGCAAAGGTTTAAATTTCCAAAGGTCCGTTAATAAATAAATAGAGAGTTATGAGTCAGTCAATTTTGTCGATCTTGATTTTGCCAAAGCCTTTGATAAAGCTGGTCAAGGCATTTTCTTGAAAGAATTTCATGATATTGAAGGTTCTAAATTGGATTAGAAACTTCATTCAATACAAGGTGCAAATAGTTGAGGTTGAAATGCCGCTAAGTGAGATTCATGATGTCAAGTCAGGTGTCCTATAGGGTGCCATTCTAAGACCCCTCCCTTTTTTTAGTATTTTTGCCCCGCTTCAAAAGCTTGGTTGTTACCTCTTATTATCTCTTCTTATGCAGACAACCTGAGGGGTTTTTGTGGTAGGAATGGCCAATTTCCAGTAGCTTGTCAAAGAACTCAGATGAAATCTACTTTTTGGTCAATGGGAGTAATATGGCCCTGAATGGAATGAAATTCTGCTCAATGACCTTTGGGTCAATGCTTTTGAATACTTCACTTGTAGATAATGGAGGCAAAGATTTGGAGCAGGTCTTATCTATGAAGGATCTGGGCATAGTCCATCAAAATAATGGAAAGTTCAATGAGCATATCCAGTTAAAAGTTAACAAAGCTTTTGAAGCCTATAGTTGGATATATTGCATGTTTCATTCCAGAGATAGTATCATAATGCCAATTCTGTTCAAGTTTACTGTCCAGTCAGATCTTGAATATGATTTGCCTTTTTAGGCTCTAATGAGTTCAGCAGGTTTGCAAAAGGTCGAGCAAGTCCTAAGATGTTTACTAGGAGCATTGATGTATTGAAAGACCTCTCATATTGGGAGAGACTAAAAAAGTTGGGACTGTTCAGTGTTCAAAGAAGATACAAAAGATGTCTGATACTGTACATTTTTAAAGTTTTCCATGAGCTTTGTCCCAACACAGGTTGTAGGACGAATTCTAGTGACCATAATGGCTTATTGTGTATTTTTGAGAGCAAATTGAAGCCCTTAATAATCCAAGCTAGTTTGAACAATGAAGTCCACATCTCTTCTTTCTCGGGCTCCTTCATTGTTTAATTTGCTTTAATTTTTTTAATTGTTTAATTTTAATATTCGGTGGGAATACGTAGACCTTGTTGATCCAGTTGCATCTTTCAAGTCAGACTTGGCCAAATTTAATTAGCATTCCAGATCAATCCTACATTCAAGGACTAGCTCGGTCTGCCAACTCAAATTCGTTGGTTGACCAAATATCATATAAAGATTGAGAGGTAAAACACGGACGAAATATGACCCTTTCATTTTCTAGTACTGTGGAATTGTCAATCTCAATGTCCAATCCCAATTTCCCCTTTTTGGGTGGAAAATCTAGCCTGCTACTGGTCACGAAATCGTTTCTTGTTATGTTATTCCGTTGCCTCGCTCGCTATTTGTCCTCAGTGGTTGATAGCGCGCGCATCCCCGTTTTCTTTTCTCTGGCCTCGTATTATGTGCTGGCTGGCAGAGTGAGTGAGTAGTCAGTCACACGGCCGGACTAGTCAGACTGGCCAAACTGGCGTGGGTGGCTGGAAAGCCAGCGTACACGGGCGTGTGTCGCCTTATTGGACGTCTAGGTGTAAGATCGGCCTCATTGTTTTCGCCGTTGTCTGTTCTACAGGATAACCATTGGATTGCCTAATTGACTTTTGGATGCCCGTTGTCTGGGCGAGCCATCGCTTCTGGGGATTGGACGCCTCCTCCTCATCATGACGGGTCGCTCCATGCGTACCCGCACTAAATCTGCCCGCGCTCTGGCATCCGAAGCGTGTGAGTCGGACTCGCGGCGGGCCACTCCGCCTCATGGTGGCGGTGGTGGGCGGGCCCGGGCCTCACGAACCCCGGCTTCGCAAGTCCAGAAGCCCAAGTACATTTTGGAGTCTGAAGCCAATGGCGAGACAGCGCAATCTTCTCGCTCTTCGTCCCGAGCGGCCAGTCCTGCAATGGCGCGCTCGTCGGCCCGGCGCAAGAAACCCGCCCGAGCCACGCCTCGTGGCCCGGC
>NC_081440.1:8702366-8744127 GCF_007210705.1 Tigriopus californicus | reverse complement strand
CCCAAGTTGAAGCTGAAGACCAAGTTATCGGGTGGACGAGGTTACAACCCCTCCGCTGTCAATTACAAGGACTCCGAGTATCATTACGGCTCGGACTTTGAAGACGACGATGATGCCATGGCAGATTCGGCCGAATCGGACAAATCTAGTGATGAGGATGATCAAGTGTCGGGCGCGGAATCGGACGATCTCAAAGTCGAAAGTGATGTTGACTTGGATGATATTGATGTGCCCATGCGTCCACTTACCCCCGTTCCATTCTGGTTGCGCTCGGATGAGCCCGTCCCGGCCTTACTCTTGCCCTCCTCGTCCGATGACCTGCCCATCCCGAGCGAGCACATCTTATCCGTGTTCGCCACCTACGAGATTTGTCGCCAATTTCACCAGGTCCTCCGGCTCACCCCGTTTCGTATTGAAGACTTCTGTATGGCCTTGGCTAGTGAAGAACAAAGTAATTTATTGTCGGAAGTCCACATGGCTTTGCTCCGCGCCATTGTTCGATCAGAAGACGTCAACTCGTCGTTTGGAGCATTGGATCAAAAGGACAGTATCAATAGTGTCTTCTTCTTCATGGATTCCGTGACTTGGCCAGAGTGCATGAAGGCATTTTTTCACAGTGACCCAGTCACTTATGGCGAGCCTTTGGAGCTGCTCAATGACTCTGAGTATCCTTTCGGTGTCATTGAGGACGTGATGGGTAAACGCATTCAGATCTTACGGTTTCTATCTGATCAGATCTTACTGACTGCCAATGCTCGAGACTTTATTTTGGAGGATGGAAAGTTTTCCAACGAAGAGCATTGCCGAGTGTGTCATCGTTTGGGTGAGATGCTAGTGTGTGATACTTGTCCGGGAGTTTATCATTTGGGGTGTTTAGAACCTGCCATGACGGAAGTGCCCGATGAGGAATGGCGGTGTTATGTGTGTGAAGCCAATGACATAGAAGGGCTTTCCGAATGTCATGGTACTAAATTGCTGAATGCCTGCCGCCAAGAAACATTGGGCTACGATAGACAAGGAAACCGGTATTGGTTTCTTTGCCGAAGGCTCGTCGTGGAAATGACCGATGGAACGACCAAATACTACTCAACTGTCAAGCAGTTAGAGGAAGTCTCTGAAGTATTGGACGATGAAATCTACGAAAAGGATCTTTGGGACAGCATGGAAGCCATCCGTATCGATATGGAAAGACACATGGAAATCACGGAGTTCATCACGCAGACTAAAAAGTCTAATTCGAAGAAATCTTACTTCGAAATCGAAAACAGTAAGGCACATCAAGAATGGTATTTTATCGAAGCGTTACTAACTCCAAAATTTATATATTGTCACAATATTAGGTGCCATAGAAAAAATTCAGCATGAGCGGGAAGAATCGAAGCTCAAACTCGCTTCCGAAGAAACCAAAAAGGAAATGGATATTAAATTGGAGCCTGAGGAGAGTGCTTCAGGGTCGGAACAACTAGGGAAGGTACCACTTGGTGACATGAAATCTGACGAGGATGGCAAAGACATTGAGATGAAAGCCGACTCCAATGCAAGCCCTGAGGATGACAAAACAGTAATCTCCCCGATTCAAAATTCTGTCGGAGCGGCTAATCCAACAATTGCAAACCGTATCCTTAAGAGCGGAGAGACCGTAGACACGACCAAGGTTGGTGCAAGGGATTTTCGATACACCTTCTTCATTATTCATTCATACAATTGGCAACCACAAATTGGTATCAGTTCTTACATATTCTCTTTGAAAATGACATGGCCAACGATTATTTTTGTTTCAGATTGCTTCCCAAGTCGGGAAAATCCCCCATGTTGACGGAGATTTGAGGTTAACCCGTAAAACTTTGCACGACATCAATTCAGGAACACTCTTTTTCAAACTTGGCCAAGAGGGCTCATTCAAACAATACGTGAATCATTATGCCACCAATCCGAATGCCTTAAGCAAGTCTCAAGCAAATGAGGAAAGAATCAAGCGTCAGCACATTTCACACAAGTTCTCATTGACGGATGTGTCGGTGTTCAAGTGGTTGGGCAGTCTTCACGGGACCAGGCTCATGTTAATCACCACGCTAAGACAAACCATACTTCAATTGGAGAATAATGTGCCAACCATCTTCATGCATCCAAATTGGCCACTTCTGCGAAAACCTTGGATCGGAGCCGTAACTAATAGCAATAAACCGAGGGACTTTGCCCGGGCTCTGACAGTTCTTCAATGCTGCATGAAGCCTTGTATTTTATTGCCTGTTTGGTCGGAAATGCTGGGTCACACCACGATGAAAAAACTCCCAAACCTACAAAAGGAGGAAAAGAAACGATTGGAGAAACGAGAAAAACAAGAACGCGAAGCAGAGGAAGAGAGACTGCGGCCCCATATGACTTTTGTCAAATACACCTTGGGGCTGAAGCATCAGGTGTCCAAGCAAAAAGGCGAAGAGTACAGAGCGCACGGCCAATACGGTTGGCTTTGGCTTTCTTCATCCCGCAGTTTTGCTCCTCAAGATGCCCGAACAATTGGTCTCCGAGCTGGACCTTTCCGATTGGCCGTGAAGTATTCCGATATCAGAGACGGAAGTTTCAAGATAGTGCTTATGGAGCCCAAGGCCTTCGCATACCTCGTGAGTAAACAAGAAGAAATGGACCAAAGGAAGAAGGAAGAAGAAAAAGAGCAAGATAAATCAGTGAATGAGATCAAGGATACATCTGTAGAGACAATGAACACGAGTCCAACCTCTGAAGCGCTTGTTTCAAACCCCGTGGTCAAATCGAGCGAGAAACCCAGCCAAGAAAAGAAACGTCTTGAAGATGCCTTGAAACATGCCCGTTTGGAAACCCAAGATCAACCTAATGCTCTATTCGAAGAAGTCGTAGACATTAGTGCTGCCCTGACCAATCCAACACGCGTTCTCTATCCCAAGGTGGCCAAAAAGGCAAAAGTTTTAGATGAATTCCTGAACCGTCGGTTACAATTGAAATCATTGGAAGAGCGACGGATCGAGATGAAACTGAAGCAATCCGAAAACTCGACTTCTCGATCATTGCTCCCTCAAGCGCCAACTCAAGAGAAAGCACTTGCAGGAGTCGATATCCAGAGCAAGGCCAAAGCAGACGACCCCGATGAGATTGTCGATGTCGAAGGTGAGTCGGATACCAAAACCGCCATTACATCCATGCTGGCAGAACAAGAGCTGAAAAGTAAAGACGAAACAAAATCGAATAAGCTGAATTTATTCTTGGATGAATCAAAAAAGACCATTTGGAACATCATCTCAAACTTGAGGGATGAAGCCAAGGAGATTGAATCATCAGAACTTCAGCAGAACCCAAGCCAATGCTATTCTCCGATATGCTCCAAGTCCAAGCTCCGTTGCTATTCTGCCAATTGCCCCGCGAAGAAAATCGCAGACCTGCCCATCATTAAAGAAGCCCAAACGTTGGTAGCGAAAATCATCTCCACTGGGAACGAATTGGGTCTCAATGTGGAAACTAGCACTGATACCGAATGTAAATCAATCAGTGAGATGATGACCACGTTACAAAACGTGGTCAAAGTGCTCATGACCAAGAAAGACGAACTGGACAAGTACAAAGAGATGGGCATATCCACCGTTTCTGCCACGATTAGCTCTGGCTCTACCCCGTCCTCCACGACGACGTCGGAGATTGTCAACAATGACACCGGGACCGTCCAAGTGATTTCCACTAAGTCAACCGTATCAGTGACCCAAAGCAAGAGCATCACAACCACAACTGAGACAACATTAACCTCCTCAAACAACACAAGGAATGGCAACGAATCGGGAAAGTCTAGTGTCAGTAAACTGTCTGTAGAGATCAAGGCTGGTCACACCACCTCCAAGGCTCAATCCATGACCGAAGTGACGGATGGCATTACCAGAGTGTATTCGAGCCAAGACACCACAACGAAACTCTACTTAAAACGTATTCAGTCCGTGGCGGAATCGAAAAAACAGAGCAAAGTTGTGAAGTATCCTCTAGCTCCGCACTTTTATGCCCGAACTCGAAAGAAGAGAAACATTCTTCTTCTCGCCAAGCACGATGTGAAGCACATGGCTCGCTTGGCAGGTACTGCTTTAGCAGAAGGTTTCAATTACAACTGTAAGACGAACAACCAAGTGTGGCCTTACCCCTGTCCTAGACCAGTATTCCGAACTGCTTGGTTGTATCGCACAGCTTGCATGGACTCTCTTCAAGCCGTGGCCCTTCAACTGAGGATACTCTGGGCGTGTCTCAAGTGGGACGATATCCAAACTCGACCCGTCAGTACAGATGGGAAACATCAACAAACAACTGATAGCGCAGTCCTAACTACCGAGATCACCAAGCACCGCCATGTGGGGAGATTTTCAGAAAGGACCCAGTATTTTCAGAAGAAAACTACCATACCTTTAGATGTACCGAAAACCGTCGTCGAAGTCACCCCTATTCGCTCGGGGCTGAGGAAAAGAAAACGGGCTGAATCGCCCCAGCAGTCCGAGCCCAAGACCATTGAGCATTGGATTGACGAGGAGAAACTAGAGCTTTGGGAAATCCGCGCCTACCGGGACAAGATCGAACGGGATAAAAACGCATCCATAACAAGATCACGGACTGGCGTCCCTATCAAGGAGCCTCAACGTTTCGAACCCATTGCTGAGACCACTGTCAAGAAGAAGCCCTCGGAAAGTCTTGCTGGGTTGCCAGGAGTTGGAGAAGGAAAAGCGTTGGAAGATCGACTTCGAGAAAAGAACAAAACCATTGGTCAATCACCAATTATGGGACAGACACAAACCATAATCCGGCGTGTGACCAACGCTGATGGCTCCGTCACTTTAGTCCGATCCATCACCACCGCTTCGCCGCGAACCATTGCACCGAATGGTGCTGCCTCAATGGTTAGTGCCAGCCCGGGTTCAAGACACCCGACTGGCATCCAGCCAGGAACTAAGAAGGTTTTCATTTCAAAGGATGGGAAAATCATCGGAGCACAAGTGATGCCTACTACGCCGGTGGTGACCAACAAACAAGTTAGCCTGCCTAATAGTGGAACAACCACTTCTCTTCAGCCATCATTAGCGTCAAATCCGTCTGCGTCAAGTCCTTTGTCGAGCATGGGGCCCGCTCAACAAAAAGTTCAAATCGTCAGGGCCGGAGATGGCAAGATCCAGGTTAAAGGACTACTTCCTGGGCAACAACTCGTTCAGATGCCCGATGGGAAATTGCAGATTTTTTCCAACCCGTCTTCAGGAGCATCTAGTGCCACAGGTGGTATTCAGCTTGCTAATAGTCCATCGTCTACGCCGACGCAGAAACCAACCCTACCTCAACCACTTGGAGCTTCGCCTTTGGCTGCCAAGGTTGGAATTCAATCTCATCAACTGTCCTCTACGCCTACTGGAAAATCGAATCAAATTGTGGCCACCTATCTACCACCCGGAGCCCCTATTCCCTCCGGGATGTCAGCGTTCATTTCCGGAGGGAAAACCTTTTGCATACCCAAAGCCTCGGCTTCATTAGCCTCTCAAGGAGTCGGTGCCAAAACCACGGCAATCATTTCCCAGCAAGCGCCCATTATGACTGCCACAGCGTCTCCGACCGTGGGGGCCTCCGTCAAACCTGTGGGAGCGTCCACCCCCTCGCCCAGTACACCGAAACAAATTGTGGAGGTGAAGTCCCTTGGCTCCAACACGGTTACGTTTAAAGGCAATCAGATGATTGTATCGGGTCCAGATGTGGCTCAAGCCCAACTTATTGCCAAGCAACTGTCCAGTGGCCAAGCCAAATTGGCCATGATTGGAGGAAAGCAAGTGCTTATTTCAACTAACACCAACAATACAATGCAGACTCCGACCGTTTCCACCGTGAGCCCTACACCGACTCTCCCCAAAGCACCTTCTTTGTCTGTGACCCCCAGTCTATCAGCAGTAGCCCCTCAGCCGGCCCCAACTCAAGCTCAACCCATTCCAGCCGTTCAAGAGGAACTCAAATCAGTGAACCCTTCAATCCCACGAGTTCAAGTGACGGCACAACTGATGCAAACCCCTCAGGGCCCACGGATTGTTCTACAAGGTATTCAGGGGTCTAATCTGCCTCCTGAAGACTTGGCAATCATTCAGCAACAAGTGAAAACTCAACTCTTGAAAGCGCAAGCCGATGCTAAGCAGCAAGGTAAGGTCCCTCCCACCAAAATCGTGTTGGACTTGCCTGCAAACATCCAATCCAAGCTACAGCCCACAGCTGCTAGCAAACCAGTGACCAATACTGTAATGGATAACGACCAAAAGGCCCGTGTGCCTCCTGCTTTGCCTCAGCATCCGGTGAATGGAATTCCTCAAAACGTATCCTTGACATCTCCAGTTGGCTCAGGGGTGGGGGTGTCACAGAAACAACTTGGACTGGGGCTTCCCGGTCTCGGCACTCAAGTGCCGTCTTTGACACCAAAAGTCAAATCAGTAGACGGTGCGGATCAGGCCATAAGCAAAACCCTCGCGTCTCTTAGTCCTGTTTCTCTCCCCACCGGGCCTCAGATTCATTCACCATCTCCGCCCAAAATATGCCGACCTCGATCCGAAAGTGAGAAAGAATCGGACGAGAAAAAGCGCCAACAAATCCTCTCAAAAATGGCCACTTTGGTCTCGCGACAAAAAGAGTTACTGAAGAAAGAGATCGCTCGAAAACGTGCCCTTCAAGAAAAAGACTTGCAATTGGAAATTCAAAGTGAAATTAACCGTGTCAAGGAAAGAATTTGCGATAAAACCATCACGGCAGGAGCAAAGTTTGATATTGAGACCATCACCAAGCGCTCCGCGATGGGAACAATTTCTCGAAACAACTTGAATGCCTCGGCTCCAGCTCATTCCTCCAATAATCATTGGGACGAGGAGCCGCCTCAACATTTGGGTGATCATGATATTACGGCCTCTGTGTCGTCTTCAGGTTCCTCGTCATTAGTGCCTTCGACCAATTTAGCTACCAAAAATGCGTCGTCTCTACGTCCTGCGCCTCCGTCAGTGAGCAAAAATGCTTCTGGTCCAACCTTACCTTTGCAAGTGATCTCGTCGACCTTAAAGCGAAAGCGAGAAGACTCGCTAGAATCGGAGAACAGTTCGGAATCCACGGCCAATCATAGCACGTTGGAATCTGGAGATTCTTTTGCTCCGATGAAAAAGAGAACTCGAACTTCTTCAATCTCATCAGCTGCTTTAGCCGCGAGTATGGTGAAGAAAGACAAGATTTACTGCCTCTGCAAGACCAAATACGATCCCACAAAGTAAGTCCTTATGTACATCTCTTTTATTTTATGGGCCAGACGAAAGAAACCAATTTTAACGCGTATGGGTTTGATTTCTTATGGTAGGTTTTAGCTTACAAATGTCATGGCTTCTCACAAATTTATATCCGATTCGATTTTTGTTGCCAGACAATCGTAGGCTACGTGACGTGGTCTATATGGGTATTCCGTCTTGTGTAGTAACTCTTTTTCTGGTTGTAGGTTCTACGTGGGCTGTGACATTTGTAGCAATTGGTTCCATGGCTCTTGCGTGGGGATCACCAAATCTATGTCTCGGAATATGTCTGAATTTGTTTGTAAGGACTGCAAAAAGGCCAAAGAGGACCAAGAGATCTACTGTCTTTGCAAGCAGGCTTATGACGAGTCCCAGTGAGTGTTTTTAACATACACATACACACCCCTAAAAGGAGCGGATTTTCAAGTGTAGAATGTTTTCTTTCTCCAGATTCTATATTGGTTGTGAGCGGTGCGGAGACTGGTTTCACGGACGATGTGTCGGTATCCTACAGAAGGAGTCTGAGAGCATTGACGAGTACCTGTGTCCAAATTGTGAGCCAAACTCTCCCATCAACCAAGCAAACATGCACTCGATCTCAAGTCAGCATTATGAACATATCGGGAAACTTCTTCGCCAAGTCATGGTAAAGCCATTTCGTTTAGTCCTGCCTTCGAGCGTCACGTAACCCAGCTTGTCTTTTTATGTTATAGAGTAACCGAAATAGTGGACCATTCCGGGAGCCTGTTCGTCCCAAGAGTGTTCCCAACTATTATAAGATTGTGAAAGAGCCCATGGGTAAGAAAGCACTTATCTATTTTTATTATTGTTGTTGCTGTTTTGCCTCTTTAGGTGAGAATTTGGCAATAGAGAAAAAAATCAACGTTTTCTCGTCTTTTCTAGACCTCCACACTATCGAAACGAGGGTCAGCGATCAGCATTATGAACGACTTTGCGAGTTCGTTGGCGATTTCATGCGTATTTTCGAAAACTGTCGATATTTCAACCAACCCAACTCGCCAATCATGAGGAGTGCTGAAGCTCTTGAGACTTTTTTCGCTCAGAAGTTAGTGCTGCTTCGTGAAAGGCTCTTGCAAGTGTCCTAAACGACTGGCTCTATCGCTCGAAAACCAACTTGGGAAGCGAAGACCAGCTGCATGTGGTCTACCGGGGCCAGGACTCATGTCTTAAGTCTCGAGGCTAGTCACACGCTCATAGTAGTGTTCTGAAAGACGAAAGCAACATGCTCCCTCCCTCGCTTAGGGCATCAGGTTGGCTCATCCAGTGCGATTCCTTATCTTGTGACTGGTCACCTCAAGATCAACATCACGATTAACAGTGACAGTAAAACAGTATCGCCCTACCTATTTATAATTTCATTCATTTCATAACCATGTAGAAAGATGGATGAAATACTTCTTGTCAATTGCAATGTCTCGATGAAAAGGTTCTTGTTCCTTTATTTTTCTCGATCCGTTTCTTCCTTCCAATCTGTCACAATTGGTATGGTATCGTACCATCAACTTGAATGAGAGTCGGTGGCGTTATTGTCCTCGTCCACATCTATTACGGTATGAAACTCATATAGCCACAGCTGTGTGGCTGAGGTTGTTCCTTGTCAATGCCAAGGCACACCAAGAAAGCAAGGCATACTTTGAATATGGGACAACGCTATCTCGCTCCTCGGAGAGCGCTTCTCAACTCTTTCGAATGTCTTTCAACCTTGCATTTCACGTCCTTCAGCTCTTCCGTCCGTGGATGGATTGTGATTCCCTTCCATGGTATCGGAGAGATGGAATATTGATCATGGGAGATTAGTCTTCCAATGCGGATCTTGACCAATCTTTGGCCGCATTCTTGGTAACTTCTCTCGAACTCGTCCACTAAATCCATCAAGGAGGGAAATTGGACGGATTTATTCATAAGATTGGCTCTCCGACTCAAACCGATCGCTCCAAAACGATTTCCCAAGACCACGCCCAAGACGACGTGGTAGAAATAGCGCTTCGATGACGCGGATGTCTGAAGATGGGCGTGAGAGGAAAGTTTTTGAACGGGGGGCAATTCAGATTTGAAGTTGATGGTGAATCGCCCCATGCCTGGCACTCCATTGGTCAAGTAGATGGCCAACACAACCGCCTCCATGCATTTGATGGGCAAAGCTTCTCGTACAATCACTTTAGCTGCCTCGACGAGAGTGTGAAGCGAGGAATTGGGGCGGGTCTCGAAGAACTGCGTGCCTGTGTGGTTGTAGGAAAGTCTATTCATGTAGTCTTGGACTTTGCGCAAATACTCCAGGATGCGTCCTTGCTTGGCCATCGATATCGACGGCGGGTGAGGAGTGGGCAAATCGTCCAGGGTTTCCGCGCCCTGTATGTTATGGAAGCTTGCTCTGGCTTCTGGGTAGAGATAAGATGCGAACTCCCATAGCTCATTCCACGTGAGCTCATCAAAGGGCAATCCACTGCGATTCACAAGAAAGATGGGCCATTTTGAGCCCGGTGATTTAGGTGGCGGGGACATGGTGCCTGGCATCATGGCCCGTCACTAGCCCAAACACAACTGTGTTCGGGGAGCGACATCCTTGTAACCTCGACCTTGACAATCTGTCTCTTTCGTGTCCTTCGGTCGTCGGTCGCCTCCTCTGGTCTGAACGCAACGCGTTCCTTGGCAGGGCTTCGTTGACTCACTCGGCGGATCCGCTTATACCTACGTCGGATTATGGCCTTTTTCACTTAACTTAAAGGTGGACCTCGCTCAATCTCTCGTTGGTTGGTTGGTTGGTTGGCTCGCGACCATTCTCCTCTTGGGCTCTTTTCACACGTCTACAAACCACAACGATTGGTTGTGGCCAAGGGCTCCTCCAGACATTTATCCACAACCCTCTGAGAGTATTCAGAGAGGGAAGCCATGCTTCTGGGTATGGTTTAGTTCCAAGATACTCGTTCTTCGTCTAAGGCAAATTAAAGGAATAAAGGGGGACCAATATCATTGATGTGCAGTATAAAGACACATGTATAGTATGGATGAGGGCAAAGAAATCTATGCATAGGGCAATTGCAAGGTTTCCACTTTTTGTTGTTCAAATATTCCCCACATGAGGGAAACCAATTACATACCGCCAGGGCTTGAACCGTGACCGAAAAAATTACCGTTACCCATACCGTTAGCGTTGCTTTTGCAGTAAAAAAAAGGCTTGGCTTAAAACTGCAAAAATAAAACGTTTTAAGCTATATTTTCACCTTTAGTAAATATGACATGAAATATGAGATTAATAAAACTAGCAAATAAGATATTAGGCCCCAAAGTAAATTAATAAGCCATTTGCCAAGTTTTCTAGTTCATTCGACTTTTTGGAGACAGTGGGAAAATTCGTGTAAGATGGTCAAATATATCAATTATGTTGCTTTGTCTTATGCTGCCCAATGCTGGTTTTTCTGCACGTCTCAGATTTGAAGACCTTTACTTTTAGGTCAGATTTGCTTAGGCTAATTAAGAAAAATGCGACGAAGTGTCAATTGATATGTCTCTCTCACAAGCAGTGTGAGCTTACAGATCTTATGCTATTTTTCAATGTTATTTTTTACCATTAGGTCATTCTGTTAACAGGATATTGAAGACAAAGACCTATCAACTTAAATATTATCAACTTTTTCAAAAAAAAGACCACAATAGCTTAGTTTCTCGCGAATCTTTTCTATTTGATCTGCCACTTTTGGTTTAATTTGCCATTTTTGGGTTTATCTGCCAATCCATTTGACATTCTAGCGACTTTTATTTGTCTTTTGTGGGGCTTCAAAGGTTTTTTTATTTGCAAAAATCTGCACTCCTACCCAAGACAAACATGACAATCGCTCGGCAATATTGTTGTTACTGTTGTTATTGTTGTTGTTGTTGTTGTTTTGTCTTTTCTTCCTCACTGATTGGCACACACTCACTCGGGTTCCACCCCAACTGCATAGGGTCTTTCCTACGTTTAACAGACATTCCAATT
Organism: Tigriopus californicus; assembly: GCF_007210705.1. Lineage (NCBI taxonomy): Eukaryota > Metazoa > Arthropoda > Copepoda > Harpacticoida > Harpacticidae > Tigriopus > Tigriopus californicus. The sequence goes on along the minus strand of NC_081440.1, from coordinate 8,732,844 downwards.
CAGTTCGACAGTCACCTAAATGGGATGAAGCGGTTTGAGTCCTTTTTGAATCAATAGAATAGGGACCAATCACTGCTTGTCCCAAGCAAAGTTGCCTTTGCCATTGAATGGAGCCTCCGGTATAATAGCAAGTAGGCTTGATCAATGGCTCAATGCATGTACGCTTAAGGGCCCCATGAGTTTCGGCCCGTTCTTCCAAGCCATTTCAAATCACGTCTGTTCGTTGGTTAGCTGGTTGGTTTGATTGATCCAGTTCCACTAATACTAAGCGCAACTCCCAGCTAGCCCAGTGAAGCCCCAACAAACACAAACCCTCGACTCTAAGATCGGCTCCCCTTACGTTTTGGTCTCCTCCTACCCTGGTCCCCTCTTTTCCCTCTCTCTGTGCTCCGTGACCAAAAAGACGGACTTCTAAAGATGTGGACTGCAAACGGAAGCAAAAATATCCTATCTCCTAAACCGCTCATCTTATTCCAAATAAGCATTTGATACGACTACAATATCTGGTTGAACCAATGAACTAGGCCAAAATTGAGCCCAAACCTATGCTTAGGGAACTCAGGAGACATGGTCAAAGTTATGTTGTCAACACTACTTCAAATTCCAATTTTCTGCCCTCTGCCCTAAGAGTTGTTATGATCAAGAGCAAGGCAATTTGAAAGGAAGCTCGATCGCAGTTTATATTTCTAGAAGTCCGTGGCTATACCTACCTCAAAAAAAAGGTAACGCATTTTAAGATTCCTTTATACTAGAGGGACAATAGACTTTCTACGCCACTCGAAATATGGTTTAAGTTCTGCACTTCAGAGGGCGCTTTATGAGTTAGCCTCATAGATAACTCCATAAATAGATTGATCAAGGGCGCTGCGATTGCATGTTTTCGTTTCAGCTGTCGCCGGGTGTCAAAAAGTTCCGTTCGTAGTCAAAATTCCAAGGGCAACTATGGTACAAATCTGAATCGTTGGCGGTGCGTGCAAATTCTGAGCTGAAACTCCTAATATGACCCTTTGCCGAGCAATTGCTCTCCTCTAGCATCCTTAAAAACGGTTTGGAGAAAGCTGTCCAACCACAATTTTAACACCGGAAAGTTGAAGGAGCTATGATGGGGCTCCAATTGCAATTTTCATCCATGTGGTGGAAACACTTAACTGAAACCCAAGGAACAAGCCTGGGTTCAGGCTGACCTCGAGAGGTGTCGGAATTATCTCGATTACGTAAAGGTGTAATCACGTCGNAAACACTTAACTGAAACCCAAGGAACAAGCCTGGGTTCAGGCTGACCTCGAGAGGTGTCGGAATTATCTCGATTACGTAAAGGTGTAATCACGTCGCCCACATTGAAGCAAATTGTTGGGAGATTGAAACAAAATTCAGAATGCCTCATCATTGCATTGCAAATTTCGGATTCATTTTGCAACACTTTTGCAATGCATAGCTAAACAAGGGTAATTGATAGAATATGTGATTTGCTCTGCTAATGTCCCAATCTTTTGAACATGTTACGTGTGTTATGCCCAAAAAGCATGTTTTTATTATCCTTCCACTCTTTCTACATGCATATTTGAAAGAAGCGCAAGAAATTATAAGAAAAACAAGACTAACGAACAATTCATGGGCATGATTAAACTTGCCTAAAGGGAGATTTCACAAAGTGTGATTGTCACTTGCCACCCAGCGTCATGCTCATGCTCATCCAGTACAACTCCTGTGGAGCTTGAGCATTCTAGTTATTGGTTTTCTATGGTTAGCCTCTACCAAATATGAGGCCATTGGGTTGATTGCTCTTTATTGAATTGTGATGCGTTTGAGTTGGTTTTGGCGAATTCTATTTAAACCATATGTATAATTAGTGACCCATGTCACATAATGTCTGCAGAAAAAAAATCCGCTTACAGCATGCTAAGAGTAGATTAATTAGCAATCCACCGTGCCTTTTCCCCATTTAGTGCTACTGGATCAACAATGCCTACGTATTCCCTGCAAATCAAATTGAACAATGAGGGAGCCCGAGAAGGAAGAAAGGCAGACTTCATTGATCGAACTAGCCTGGATTCACCAGAGCTTAAAGGTTCTCTCAAAACTTACATTAAGCCTCTATGGTCAGTAGAATTGACCCTAAACCTGGGTTGGGACAAAGCAGTAACCCAAGAGTAGATCATATCTAGGTCATTAGCAAGGCTACTGGAATCTTGGCCATTCCTACCAGAACCTAGCTTCATGTCTTCAGCAGCAGCAGAGAGACTAGCAGTAATACTAAGCTTTTGAAGCGGGGCAATGAATATATTGTAAAAAGGAGTGGCCCTAAGATGGAGCCCTGGGGAACACCTGACATGACATCATGTATGTCACTAAGTGACCCTTCAACCCTAATCATAACAGTAATCATGAATGAAGCTTCTTATCCAATCAAGAATCGCACATTGGATCTAATGTCATGAAATCTATTTAACAGAAGGTCATGACCAATTTTATCAAAAGCCTTGGCAAAACCAAGATAGACAACAGCAATCTCAGAATTCTCAACAGACGTTCGTCATTTGGCAGGGAAAGCCAATTTGGTTGCCGATGCCCTCTCTCGTAATTGCCTTGCCAACTTAACCTTGCCAGGGCTCAATTGGAGTGAGTTTGCCACGGCTCAAACAAACGACCCAGCCATCTCTAACCTTCAGACCCGGCAGACCGCCCTGCGATTTGACTCCATCTCGGTGGGCCCAACTGGACCCACTATTCTGTGTGATGTGTCCACAGGACGCCCTCGCCCTCTGGTTCCTCAGGGGTACCGTCAACTTGTGTTCACTGCTCTTCATGGCTTAGCGCATCCGGGCAGGAGGGCAACCAAGGACCTCATTACTGCACGGTTTGTTTGGTTTCAGTGTAACAAAGAAATTGGCACGATGGTCCAAAATTGCCTCAAATGTCAGCAGGCCAAAGTTTTCACGCATGTTCGATCACCAGTGCAACACCTTCCCACACCACAACGTTGTTTTCATCATATTCATGTGGACCTAGTGGGCCCCCTTGAACCTAGTGCGGGGTGCCGGTTTCTTTTCACTATAGTTGATCGGTTTACTCGTTGGCCGGAAGCAATACCATTGTCAGACGCCACAGCTCTTTCTTGCGCTCGGGCGCTCATTACACACTGGATCTCCCGTTTCGGGGTGCCAGACCGAATCACCACAGATAGAGGAAGACAGTTTTTGTCTCACCTCTGGACTGAATTGGCTCAACGAATGGGGATGACATTGTGCCCTACCACAGCTTACCATCCCCAAAGCAATGGATTGGTGGAGCGTATGCATCGACAGTTGAAAGAGGCCCTCCGTGCTCGTTTGGACGGACCTAATTGGGTGGATCAACTTCCCTGGGTTTTACTGGGTATCCGGGCTGCACCCAAGGCGGACTTGGAAGCTTCCAGTGCCCAATTAGTTTACGGTACGACCCTTATGTTACCTGGCGAATTTTGGCCAGCCGGTGATGGAACTCCAACACGCAGTTCCGTGTCAGACCTAGAAGCTTCCCTTCAAAACCTTTTTCCCAAACCCACCCAGTTCCATGGTGCTAAACGGACCCATATTCCCTCTGCCCTGAAGTCGGCAGATTTCGTCTTTGTCCGGCGGGACCGTAAGCCACACCCCTTGGCGTCCCCATACGAGGGGCCTTTTAAGATTGTTTGCTGGCACGACAAGTATGTTACTCTTCAAGTCCGTGGAAAACCCGACAATGTGTCTATTGACCGTCTGAAACCATTTTTTGGCGATTTAATTCCATAGCTCCAATGCGACCTTCCGCGTATCCGGAATCTTGGGGGGGTGCCGTGTAGCGACCCTGGATCGAGGATCGAAGAGGAGCAAGGAAGGCCGAGTGAAATGAGTATACGAGTAGTGTGTTATCAGATTCCGGAGAATAAAGAACTATCCAAGTAAAACTGATAGATTCCTCAACAATATGTTCTATTCGGCCATTTAAGCTAGGGCTGGTACCAGTAAACAAACTTACCTGCCAATGCCAGTGATGCAAAATTGGCGTTTCAAACTGGTTTTAACAAAGATGACCTTTCCTCATATAGCAATGTGAAAGAAGGGTCAGCTTCTCAAAAACCTGCTGTACGGCCAAGGCCTCATATAGCAATGTGAAAGAAGGGTCAGCTTCTCAAAAACGTGTTTGAAGACCCAAAATTACATCACTGACCCTGGTACCAGCAAACAAACGAACCTGCCAGAGCTTGCCTAAACGTCTCCATATGTTAATTCAATCAATTGTGATTCAGCGGCCTTACGCCACAAAATGCGAGCAAAATGTGTACAAGGTTTGTCATTGGTTGAAATTGTGGGTAAGCAAAGTCGAAGGAGCAATGAGAGCAATCCCTGTCAAAGTAAAAAGGCAAGAAATTCAAACTGATCAAATGATCGAAAATCGTCATTTTCAAGGTCAAAGTTTCACATGTTCCAGTCAATAATTTTGTCCAAAAATATTACTACAACACGACATTTTTGTAGTTGTTTCAGAACCAATCACAATTAGAAGGCTTTTTGCATCATACTCTGGGCTAGAAGGAAAAAACCTTCAGACCAGTACATAAATCTCAAGCTATTGTCGGCAAATCCCTTATATACTGTAAACTTGACGATGGCCCAAATGCAAAAAAACTCCAAATTACCCCTATGCTAGATTTCACAAGAGATGGTCGCTTCTTTCATTGAATGATCATTTATCAAACAAAAATTGGTGGCTCAGATTTATACAAAAGAGAATGATTTACCTAACATGACTTCACTAAAGAATTGGCCAAAAGCAAAATTAGTCACCATTGGAAAATGATGAATTTTCGAAGCTGCCGACCTCCAATAGGAGATGCTCACGAGGATCGTTGTTTACCCCCTTGCACTTGAGCGCCCCCTTTTGACTTACGTAGGGATGTGTCGAGGATTTGGCTGTGGCATGAGGCAATTAAAATAGTGTCAAAATGAGCGGAATTGTTAAACAAAAGAAAAACTAAAGAGTGCTAGAAACGATAAAAAGATAAGACTTTAAGCTTGCTTTGACACAGAAGTTCAATTGTTGGTTGAAAAAGCGGTGTCACTTTTACGTTTGTAACATTACTACATATCCGAAAGATGGCGCTTGGGCGCAAAGGGGTACAAAAAAACAAATCAAACCTATCCTGCAATTCTATCCTATTGGGTAACCATGCTAAAATCTTGTCGGAACCCATGCTGATTAAGGGGAAGGACATCAAGGAGGGTTTTGATGCATATTGAAGTGAATAATTTTGGTTTGATGCATATTGAAGTGCATAATTTTGGTTTTGATGCCTAATGAAGTGCATAACTTGGGTTTAAATGCATATTTAAGTGGATATTGTGACCAATTTTCATGGATACGTTTGTTTACCCGCACCTAGACGAAGCAGAAGGCGTTACCTCCACCCAATGAAAAGAACTATAAAACTAAAACTATTCCAATTCCAAAAGCAAAAGTCAATAAAAAGGAGAAGGAGGACTCCGGGCTTTCACTGTAAACAAATAAAATGACATTCATTAAATCTTGCCCCCCCCCCCAAAGTGCGTCCATGGTTTGAAAAAGGTCATTCCTTTTTCTGCACCATCTTTGAAATGGAATTTATTCCATGAATTGTTTTCCTTATTATTCCACACTGCAAGGGCCAAAAGAGGAAAATAATCGAAGGAACAACCATGTCGTAGATAATACTTGCTGGTAAGGGGGTCCCATTTTGATCGTCTCTACTTGCATGCTTGCTGGTTAGGCTGTTTGGTTGCTTGGTTGCTGGACGTATGACCATGACGCACACACTGATGAATGACTGGTGATGAATAAAAGGTAAAAGGGGCTAAAGTCGGGCGAAGAACGCGAGGGACGAAGAGGTAAGGGGAAAATGAGTCCATCTGAGGAGAGACAGCTCAGGAAACAGAAGGAAAGAAAGTTCCTAGTGCCCTGGGAGCTTTCAACACTACTAGAGAGACCAAGCTCCTCAGTATATAGGCGTACAAGTCAGTGTGTGTGTGTGCATGTTTGTGTAAGTGTGCGTATGTATACCGTGTTCAAACCAGCAGTTGGCAAATACATGTCAGGTCCCAAAATGGAAAGCGAAATTCGATGGCAATTCCAGAAACCCTCTCCAAAGACCTAGGTTTGGCGGGATGTGGTTCTTTTGGAGGAGATATAGAAGTGAAAAAAATGATTTACTCGTACTTGCATTCAGTCACAGATGTCCTTGGTTGGTTGTCAAATCAAACCCCATTCTCGAAAATTTTGGATTCTAGACTCTTATGAAATATCTTGTTTTCACGTCAAGCAGAAATTCCAGAAGTATAACGATTCAGATGTGTGAAAGAGCTGAAGCGAGCCATTGAGAAGAAAATCGGTCAGTGCAACCCTCTCAAAATTCTGCTCCACTGAAGTACAAGTAAGAGTGAAATGTAAACGATGAGATCCTTTTGTCGCCCATAAACCAAACAGTTGGTTTTAGTGGGATGAATTTGACTAAAAATAACCCTTTTTATCTCCGACTATTGCTTCCACCTCAAGTAATTTACACAACTCTCCCACGGTTTATCAAGATTGTTCGAATGTCGGAGGGGATCATAATCGTTTGCAAGAGCAGGAGTATTTTTGACACATATGCTGGAATATGAGCCAGGAAGGTCTCAGTCATAAAATTGTTCCAAGACTTTAGTTATGAATATGCTGGCAGATGCTGTTACCAAATCAGTTTGACAGAAGGTAATCCAAAACGTATCGTCTCACCACTTATCAATTATAAGAGACCCTGCTTACATTTTACAACTTCAAGAACACTGCTTTGATAACACGGTAAACGCGATCCTACTACTGATGGTGGTACCCACAACACTGATTAAATGTTTTGCAAATGCTTCTATTAACGATGTTCACTGTTATGAAAACAAAGGGAACTCATGTAAAATACCATCTTGGAATATACTTCAGATTAGTTAATCAATGCACTTAGAAGCAGTAAAGCGATAATATTATAAAAACGTAATTGGTATATGTCTGGAGTAATCTTAGTGGCGTTTTCCATCAAAATATATAAAGCAAAGGATAAGGCAGTTGCTCGAAGGTTTTCTTTGTAAGGGGCTTAAATTTTCCGGCTAGGAGTGGGATGTTAGTCCCGATGGGTTCATTCCCATTTCGAAATCAGCCACTCAGTCGTTCGAAAAGCTGGAGGAGCTTACAATCCTGCGCAATCTCTCCCACTATGTTGGTATAGCCACAAGGGTGACTGATTGAGCATAAAAAGCAGATTATTGAGGAACTAGAGAGCCATGAGTCAGTTGATGTTGCTTATGGATGATTCAAAAATAAAGTTTGAAAATCATATTCTCACAAAATCACAAAAATAAAATCTGCTTTTTTGAGGGCTTTGAATATGGTTGTATAACGTTTTGAGTTAATTAGAAATAATGCAAGAAAAAGAAAAATAGTGTTTTATTTTTGTGAAGTGGAAAATCGATACTAATTCTTTGGGAAATTAAATTGAATTGAAAAATAACCAGGGCATTTTTTGGCTAAAAACGATGAAATTTGAACCGTTAAATCCCATGTAACTTAGTAGTGGCGTAATAAATGTTATCTGAATTTACAATCAACTGCTAACAGGGGATGTCAAGAAAAGGAAATTCAAGGAAAAATGTGGTCCGGCACCCTGATTTTGGGCATTTTTGAGAGAGAGAACTAAGACAAACATCACAGTCAACTCGCACCATTCGCCCATTGAATTTTCAATAATCGAGTGATTTTGAGCGAGTTTTTTACAAAACTCTAACAAATGAGCATGTTTGGTGTTAATCAGTGAAAGTTTGGGCCGAAACGAGTTTATTTCATTTATTAGCAATACCATGGTTATCATGATTTAGAATCAACACAGAGACGCCAAGGCATACATCTCATTCAAAATATTTCTAATTGCTTACTCGCAAGTCCAATCTTTGCATTTCAAGTATCAAACCATTAAATCAACAGGACTGATTTTCCTCCTCTCGTACTGCCTGAGTGGGTAAAGCGGTGCTCAACCCAGCAAAAAGCTTTGCGGATTTAACGAGATGATGGTACGTTAAACACAGAAATTTGCCAAGTAAGAAAGTAAGAATATTTTGAATGGATATACAATCTAGGATATCTAATCTACCTAGTTTCCGGTTTTGCTCCAGTCACCAGTGGCTTTCCATAGGGAAGCATAATAGGCCCACTGTTATTTCTCATATATAATAACGACCTTCCTGCAGTCACATTATTGAAAATCACAATGTTTGTCGAGGGTACAACGGGTACAACCATTCAATATTTCGGCAACGACATTGAGGAAATGAAGGTTGAGTGCAATCATAGAGGAAGCAACTCCTATAGAGTGCGATGAGAGCTAGCCAGGCGGACTAGTTTTCAGAGCGAATGAATGTCAGCTGACCTGCTGCCAGGGTATAGTTTCTGATTGTAGAGGTGCTGCATTCCATAAGCCAGAGTTGCACTGTCCACTGGTTATTGGCTCAGCTCCGATAAAAGAAACACAACAAACTCGAATTCACTCTTCTATGTTACCTCTTCTATGGTGTAATCATTGGTTTGGAAGTTTGGCGGTATGGTTTATATGTAAGAGGCTGGAATTGAATCTGAAAAAGACAAAGCTGTTGTTGCTGAACACTTCTGGCAGAGGTAACAATCAAAATTTTGAGCTGCGGCATAACGGACATAAAATCCAGCAGATCAGGACAAGGCGCAAGGAAGAGTTCATAAAATTCCTTGGGGTGGTTATTGACGATAAGATTTTGTGGAAGGGTCATGTTTTGGAATAAAGGCGTAAGGCAGACCTTGTTCACTTTATTTCAGTCAAAAAACGACCTGCCCCCCGAATATTTGACTAATATCATATAATGCTCTCATCAAGAGCAAACTTGAGTATTGTCTTGAGTATTTTAGCCCCGCCTCATCATCAATAACTAACTTACATTACAGAAGAAGGCTTTGAGGTGAATAGTTATGGCAAAGAGAAAAGCTCACACAGGAGCATTTTTCAATAAACTTGGTATCCTCAAAGTTACTGACATGGGCATAACCCAACAGTTAAGCAATGTGTCTCGCTGGCAGAAGGATCTCATTACCAAGAGTGTGAGCAATTTCAACTTTAAGATGCAGAGGGGAGGGAGTTTTTACGTGTCAACAAAAACTGCCCTTCCCTGTTCCTCAAACCTGGAATCCCTTTCACACTGAACATCAAATTAAAAATGACCTGCAAATGACACTAAGGCAACGGACTAGGTATGTGAGGGAGAAATTAATTAGCTCTTATTCGATGACATCTACAATTAAACACTGCTTTATTTGCCAATGACCTGGGTGCCTTCATTGAATTTGGATTATTTTCTAAAAATGTACTTTGCCCCTGTTGAGACCACCTTATAGGACCAAAACTGGTGGATTGATCTCCAACCTGGAATACCCTTGACACCGACAAGAAATTTGGGCCCCATGAAAACAACCCGTTATGGCTTATGGGGATCCATAGTCTCAACCAAATACATAACTTGTAACAAAACACCTTTATACTTTGGGACCTAAATACATACATACATACATACATACATACGTACATTTAAGTATTTTATGTCGGCTAGAATAATGTAAAGCAATAAAAACAAAATTGTTCCTTAATTTTTTTTGAGGTAGAAAAATGCAAAGACGTGTTTGGGTATTTCCGTCAAAACTGTTAAGAGTATTTTACCAATGTGTTCTTTCAAGTCAGACTTGGACAAATTTTTAACTACCATGCCAGATCAGGCCTAAATTCAAGGACTAGCTCGGTCTACCAACTCGAATTTGTTGGTAGACCAAATATCATATAAGAATTAAAACGTAAAAAATAGACGAATTGTAACCTTGTATTTTAACAGTATTGGGGATCATATTCCCTGTAGCGGTTAGAAATGCACGTTAAAAAAAAAAAAATACTAAGGTACAAATTTCCGGTGGCTAAGTTCATCAGGGTTTTTGTCAATCTATATCAACAAACCTTTGTATAATGTATAAACATCAGATTTTATTTTAGTTATTTTTACACCATGACATGACCAAGAGTCGCAAGTAAGATTATATATTTATGTAATGAAAACACAAAAAATGTTCATTTGTCATCTTCCCATGCACGTAACACGTCCAGTGAAAGTTGATGGGCATCATGTTGAGGGTGGAAAATCGAAGCGTTACCAAGGGAGATGGTATGGCGCAGCTGGTTAACACACAACCGAGCTGTACTTGGGTTCATGGGTTTGATCCCAGGTCTTCCGCCCCCTGCTGNCACCCCACCCTATTTTCTCTAGACGGCGCCTCAGGAACCCAGAATGGGAGAACTAGTCATTAATCTATCCATAGTAAATGTAATGATCCAATGAGAAAACATTCTTGCAATAAAGATTATTAAAAAATTGCAGAAAATGTGCTGTGTCCACAAGTTACATTACATTTTCAGTTCGTTTTTAGCTTGAAGATCATGTTATGTTTCTCTATTTACTTACTACTTATGTTTCTACTATTACATTTAACAGGCAAAATGAAATGCTATTCTTGACATGAAAACCACAATGCCCGGGCCAGAAAAAACCTTGGAACTTTTTTTCTTCCTCTTTTGCCCTAAAATGGCAAGTTCTGTTCAGGATGATTCCAAAGTGCTTCCCAAAGCTGCAATATTCTGTAAAGTCTTGAAGAGTTTTCAAGTAAGTTTGTCAGTTTTAAAGCCCCCCAAAGAATTTTCTATTCCGTGGTTAAGTTGAAAAATCCAAAAAGTTGGATTGGAAGTAGAATTGGAAGCGACATGAAAAATTACATTCTTTTATTCAAGAAAAGTGAGTGCAATTTTTAAAAATGTTCCCAAAATTGGCAACTAAGGACATTGAGCAGGTCTCATCCATGAAGGATTTAGGTGTAGTCCTCCAAGATAATGGAAAGTTCGATGAGCATATCCAGTTGAAAGTTGGTAAGGCTTTTCAAACATGTGGTTGGATATATCTTTTTTGGATATAATTTCCAGTTGAGCTTTCAGCGTGGCTCACGCAACTTCTCAAACTACTAGCTGTCAATTCGATCTCAGCTGCCACAGCCAGATTGGTGATTAACGTTTACAGCAAGCCACCTCAGACAGGACTGAGCAAGCAATCATTGCTACCTACTGAGCACTAAAGAGAATTGTAGAGATTTGGGAATTCATGCTAGTGCGCCCTCTGGTTCTACCATGAAGAAAACGTCACGATGCTTCTTACTGATGACAAGATGTTGGCACCAAATATTTTTTTCGTATTTATAGAGGATGTCAAGTAAAGGAAATTCAAGGAAAAATGTGGCCCGGCACCCTGATTTTGGGCATTTTGGGGAGAGAGAACTAAGACAAACATCACAGTCAACTCGCACCGTTTGCCCATTGAATTTTCAATAATCGGGTGATTTTAACCAAGTTTTATTACAAAACCCTACTAAATGAGCATATTTGGTGTGAATCAGTGAACCCACTATCAAATTGGCTCAATACCACAATGCTAATTGCCTAGACAAGCATGTAAAATGGAAAAAACGTCAAAATCCAATGCATGCACAGTGCGGTTTGGCTGGGCATGTTGTCTTTGATTTTACTCCATGGAATAACGTCAGTTGTCCATGAACGTGTTTACTTGACTAGCCCTATTGCATATTTTTGTCACTTGCTATGTTATGACATCTCTAGCAAATGGATGTTGAACTTAAATGGTTGAAGATAAATGTGAAATAGTTTACTTAAATTGCAAACAATTTTGTCAATAAAGATTTGGAAGCACTGGATGTGCAAAAATAATGGCAGTTCCTGCCGTGATTGTGGCGTAGCCTGATTAGCCCTCACTACTGAAAACCGAGCCAGTTCTTTACAGGTCTCTATTAGACATTAGGGAGAAATGATTGAGTGGTGCTGCTTGATCAGAAGAGCAGGCTGATAAGGAATGCACCCATCTTGCCCTTCCTCCTTTCCTTAGGCTAGTTCCCCCTTAGGACCCTCATGTCTGAATCAATTCGTAAATCCCAGAATGTATCCACTAATTTGTTAAATGCATCAATGGCAAAGCTCCAATACTTGAAAGTGAAAGCATATGTTAGCTTAACCATTTTTGATCGCACTGTATGAAATTAAATGCCAAATTCGTTCAAAATGATGCCAAACTTGTAATTCTAAACGAGCCACTTTGTAAGAAACCGCTTACAAAGCTTTTCTGGGCATAACACATGTAACATGTTCAAAAGATTGGGACATTAACAGAGCAAATCATATATTCTATTAATTGCCCTTGTTTAGCAACGCATCTCAAAAGTGTAGCAAAATGTATCCAAAATTGCAACGCAATGATGAGGCATTCGGAATTCTGTTCAATCTCCCAACAATTTGCTTCAATGTGGGCGACGTGATTACACCTTTACGTAATCGAGATAATTCCGACACCTCTCGAGGTCAGCCTGAACCCAGGCTTGTTCCTTGGGTTTCAGTTAAGTGTTTCCACCACATGGATGAAAATTGCAATTGGAGCCCCATCATAGCTCCTTCAACTTTCCGGTGTTATAATTGTGGTTGGACAGCTTTCTCCAACCCGTTTTTAAGGGTGCTAGAGGAGAGCAATTGCTCGGCAAAGGGTCATATTAGGAGTTTTAGCTCAGAATTTGCACGCACTGTCAACGATTCAGATTTGTATCATAGTTGCCCTGGGAACAGAACTTTTTGACACCCAGCGACAGCTGAAACGAAAACATGCGATTGCAGCGCCCTTGATCGATTTTTTTATGGAGTTATCTATGACCTTGCCCATCGAGGCAGTCAAGTTACACTTTGGGTGATGTTAGAGGTGGTGGGAGGCGGCGAGTTTCACAATCAGTGGGAAAACAAGGGGGAGCCTGGGCACTCTTCAGCCCTCTTGAGTGTCCCTCCCTCTTTCCAAGAAGGTTACAACGTCATGATCCCCCGCCCCTCTTCCCACTTCCCCTTGGGCGCGCTTCATCCTGAATGCACTGTACCGAAATTGACCCTCTCAGAGAATGCTTCACACTTCACCATCATCTGTGCCGACCGACTAACGACCCCCCTCGTCCTTAAATTTCCTCTGCCGCCCACTCTGAAATAGTATGTCTAAAGACCACTATGATCCTTATGCTGGATAGTGTGCCCTCTCCAAAGCAATAGCTCCAGAACAAAATTTTACTTGAAAGCTTCTATTGATCCAAAGAATTGACAAAGTAAAAACATTTGATGATATGACATTAGGAAAATGTTGCTTCTTTGAGATTCATACAATCAGTAATAAAATCAAACTCGGAATCTCTTGATTAAGGTATGTAATTTTCAATTTGTGGTCGTGCATTCAGCCAACAGTCTTAATAACAATAAATAGATTTGCAAAAAAAAAAACCATTTAATACAAATTCCAAGAAATGGCATTCAACCATTGTGATAGTGTCAGATCCACTTGCGACAATTAATCAAACTTAATCAAAATAGTTTTCATGATTCTTTGTTGTTTGAACCTTAACTTTTACCTATCATGCAGCTGAAGGCAAAAATTCGACTATTTTGTTCAAAGTGTGCATTTGTAAACAACTCTCATTTTGTGTCAAGGAAAGTTGCTTAACCGAGCGGTGATTTCTAAATGTCCACGGCATATTGTACAAAAACCAGTTTTTGATGAAAATGTTACCAAATTTCAATGAATTGATTAAGTTAAGTTAAAATGTCATAACATAAAGCTTCTATGGCTAAATTGATCGACAATCTTGGGACAGCTGTGATTAGTGGACTGATTAATTTTAGCATTTGGAAGACTTCCTATGAACATATTTCAATACAATCAATCAGTACCTTATTACGTTATTCAAAGCTATTGTTGATACTTTCATTGGATTTTATTCTTTTTGGAGACAACTACTTTGAAAAATTTTGCCGCTGCTTAAACTTGCATGCTTGCCACGACCTCTGGCAATAAGATTCAATTGATGAGTATTATTTTCGTTGTTTTCTGGCATATCCTGGAAATGACTTGGCATGTTTTGAAAGGTATTCTGGCATGGGGAAAGCCCAGCTACCTGGCAGCACTGCTCTAACATGTATTTTCTTCTACTGCTGGATTGCTGAATGGATCGGCTTGAATTGATTGTTCAAGGTCATCGTAGAATGACGTGATTGGCGTTGGATTGATCATTGGCGATTGGTCGTCTCCGTGGGAACTAGGAACCGGAATCCTTTGGCACGGAGTGCCGTGGTTGGCGAGAACTACATATTCGGGATCTTTGTCTAGTAGATCAAGAGGAACATGGCGTTCTGCTCTTGGACGAAGAGCGAAAAATACAAGGACCATTTTGATGTGGGTGAGCAACGACAAACGATGTACTCGAGTTCAGAGACGGGATCAGGGATAAATTGCCCCTCTAACCACAACTGCCATTCCATTTGTTCCACGTTGATCGGGCCGGTTCCAAAGCACTACGAAGGAGGGCGAAGGAGAGACAAGGCCGCAAAGAAATCGCAGGGTTTCCTTTTGACTCGGTTAATTTCCTTCCTTCTCCCTCCTAACCTTGCTTCTCTGACTTGGATCACTCAAACCAGTTCTTAACTTCTCGATCTTTTTCACTTTTGGACGACATGATCCATCCATTTTCCTAATTTGATGATATCGATAGGCATTTTTTTAACTTTGGCCTAGGTTATCCTGCCGGTCCGCAAGAGGGGCATGCTCAAGTTCAAGGGTAGTAAATGCTATGTATGTGATGGGACCGTAACTAAATAGATTTATATTTAGCCACTAGCAGACATGTCTCAATGTGTATGAAGCCAAAAATTCGCCATTATTCCGTCAGGATGCTATGTGTGCCACAAATGCGATCATCCGTTGTTTTCGAGTCAAGCTAAATACGCCCATGACACACCTTGGCCAGCCTTTGAACACACCATCAACGCCACGTCAGTGCGGAAGCGTCAAGAAAAAGGCAATGCCTTCAAGGTGCCACGCCCTCACTCTTCATTCTGATATATTTGGCTTTTGATTTGGGGTGATTGAATTTCCAATGATCGTGCTATTGTATTTGCATGACCGGATAGTATGTTTTCGTCTTTTCATTTGCGTTTTGATTTGATTTGCTAAATGCCGTGTGGAACTCCGCGGAGTTGATGTGCTTGCTTTTAATTTTCATTGCAGGCATTTACGCCTGCTTGGAGTGTGATCACCCCTTATTTTCGTCCAAAGCCAAATACCCCCATCACACCCCCTGGCCGGCCTTCTCTGACACTGTGCAGCCCGACTCCTTGAAAAAAATCCCCGAGAATGAGACTCAAACCAGTTCCCAAGGTCTGGCGTTGAAAGTACGTAACTAAAAAAGACCGTGCCCCCGTCCTTGACCCGTTTCCCCTGCAGTTTAAGTCGCGACCATAATGATCAAATCTTTGTCATTATCACTCATACCCTTTGTGAATTATTTTCCAAGGTACTTTGTGGGAGCTGTGATAATCCTCTAGGCCACGAGTTCGTAGGGGATGGACCCGGTGGCAAAGGATCGCGCTTTTGAATTTTTAGTCACTCTCTGAAGTTTGTTCCCAAAGGTAACGATAACAAACACATAATTAAAATCAATATGTATGCATATCCAATTTAAGAAGAAATATTTGTGCCTCCTGTTTTTAACAGAAATGAAAGAGAGTGCGGCTCAAGCCAAACCATCCACTGGATCCCAATAACGCAGACCATCGACAAGTTTGAAGACTCTTGCAATTTCACGAATGACCCTGATGAGAGACAGTATCCTTGGACGCATCTCATTGGGTGATGAACAACATGTAAATTGCATCCTATTTCTCAAGCTCTCTGTTATCCATGGACATCGTTAGAATAGATAACTGAAACATTGAGGATTATCTTTGAACGAGCCTTTGTCTTCTAACACTTGATTGGGGCCACAAATCCACGGGTCTTGGGTAACGTTTAGCCATGCCGTTAATTGATCCTGAAGGTCCTTGAGTATAGCCTAAATAAAGTATGGAAATAATCGATGATTTCCGCTGACCTAACAGAGTGCGTATAAAAACTGACTTGAAATTTGGAATCCACTGCCAGGTTATGAATCTCAAGAGGATCACTTTCCAAATCGAACAATTCCCATTGCGGACGAATAAGGTACTGAGGCCATGTCTTGATCCACCGAAGGTCCTTCTTATGGCGAAACCGTAGCAAGAGATCCTAGAAAGCAAAGGTTGCCGCTTTTGTTTTAATTACAGTTTTACTCACAAACCTTGTCCACAACGTACTTGCAAAGATTTTGATAAAAAGAAGTCTTGGTCAATAGGAAAATAAGATTCGTGAGCAAGGTTTCGAATCAGTTTAAATCGTGGACCGCGTATATATCTCATTGGATAATACATCGTAACCTCGTGCAAGTTGTGGCTCCCAAATACAACTGTCCTCTCTTGATGCATTAGATCGGTTTGTCCTCCGGACATGTAATCTGAGTTGAAAAGAGGCCATATGTAAGTCCGTTAAACATCCAATCATCGTCCATCGATCCAACCTAGAGCGGGCAATAGGGATTTTCCCGTTAAGCGGACAGACGGTGAATGATGAAACATCTTGTATCTTGGATAAGGGATTCGAAACCAATCCAGAACGGTTGGTGTCACATCCAAAAGGGAAACCAATGAAGCGACGGATTGTCCATGAGATCTTGGATGTACCGGTGATGAGATCAACAGAGGCTGGTGAATTCCTTTACAATAAAGAGAGGAAAGATATTTCTAAAGCGCAACATTCTTTTCGGCTTTGAACCAACCCAAGTCGTAGAAATTGGTTCGGCCATTGGGAAATGGAATCCCATTGTCTGATGAGTAGATTACCAATGTTTCATTGATGTGACCTCGGGCAGTCAGTTCATCCATGATCAAGCCAATGCCTAAGAAGTACATATGCAGTATGTGATATTATCAATCACACGGTGTCAGTGAACTAGAAAGGGTAACTTAAAACTCGGATCGTCGTCACCTTGATCGAGCCTTGAAATGGTCGTGTATTGATTTGCAATTTCGCTCCTGGTGGCCCGAGTGTCTGGGACCGTTCCAGGCACAATCACCTCCTCATCACTATAGTAAGTGGGCTCCCAGTCAGGAATAGTTCCAAATCCCGAAACTGAATCACCAAACTTTTGGCAAAATTCACCCAATTCCGGATTGGTGTGACCACATCGATGTGGATCGTGGAAGGGGATGTACAAAAAGAAAGGCTTGTCTCCGAATCTGTCCAGGAACGATCCAACCAGGTTCTTCATGTGGGTGATGTTTCGACCCACTTGATTAATCGGAGAATTCTCTTCGGTGTGTGCAAAATCGAACGGAAACACTCCATTTGGACCTACATGTTTTTTACCAATAATTCCTGGAGGGTCGTAGACGGGCCAAGGCTGGTCAATTATGGACACAATAAAGCGGGATGAAACATTGCTAACCTGTCTTGATGTTGTTTTTGCCAAGAATTAAAGGCAAGCTTTGAACTTTGTCAAACGAATCGAAGTGATGAACATTGTGATGTAACCCGTACATCCCATTTTGGTGAACAGGTAGACCCGTGAGAACTGCGGCACGGCTGAAAATTCACGCTCGATATGCAAGATAATCGGTTTGTTGAATTGACTGGAAGCAGAATCTACCTCGGAGAGCAACTGCTGACTGGTGTAAAAGCCCGCGTGAATCGTACACTTTTCCTTCCGAGCTCGTCCAGGTGCGGGGTTCTTATGACGGGATTCCCAAAAATTCCACCCTCCAGACCGGCATCATCAGCTGGAGTGATATTTGTGGGGGAAGAAATTGAATTAATTGTATCACATGAATCTTGAGACGAATATGCCGAATAATCGATACCGAAAAAGAAAAGAACGTTTTTTCCGTGGATGCAAGTCCAAAGGAAGGAAAAATACCAAATTTGAACATGTCTTCCCATGATGTCGAGGACAACAAGGTTATTATGTTCGAACTTGGGAGATAAGGATGAACCGTTGGAACAAGATAAGAATCTTCTTTATTCAAAGTGCCACCGCTGAATATTTGGAAACGTAAGACCAACATAAGCGGGCGTTAAGCGTGAACTTGATTACACAAATTATGCCAGTCCTTGAGAATCGAGTGATTTGGTTTCAATAGAACAAATGCGAATGATGGTATCTACCTTGACTAATGGCCATAATGGTCAGTCCCCATTTTGGTTTCAGACCTTCAGGCAATAGTGATTCAACGTTTTAACTTTCAATAAGGCATACATACTTGTTGATACATCATCATACTAACTCCTGCTGGCTTCATGTGCTCGGAAAACATTTCATAATTCATATTTCCTGATCAGCAGAAATTGATATAGAAATGTCGAAAGGCGGTCAAGATCGTTTGTAAAGAGGAAAAAAATCGCGTTCGTGCACTTTACTACAATAGATCAATCAGTTCAGGTTTTTGGAATATGGAGAGGTAAGGCAGCGTCACTAGCGCCTGGATAACGTGAGTATCCTGGGGCAGATTTGAAATCCTGAAATCCAAGCGCGCATCTCTCTCGATTTAACCGCTCCTAAGAAGGGCCGGAACAAAGTGTTTAGGGCAGTACCTCCCCCCCTCCTCCCCCTCTTTTGAGGAAAGGCCCCGAAATCAAGAAGAAAGTTAGCCATGTGCAATAGCCTGGAGGCGTTCCACTTTTCGTTGGAGCTCGTCATTGGCGTCTAATTTCTTATTTATGATATCGACCAGGCTCTTTCGCTTGCTTTTGGCCATCTGTTGGTGTTCTTCGAAACGGAACGTGTCTAAAGTCTCCAAGAGCCGCATGAATTCTTCGCTTCCATTCCGACAGCGTTTAAGCAAACTCGGCCAGGCCTTTTGATGATGTTCAGGGGATAAGAAGCCCCGTTCAATGTCCCGGACCTCGTCTGCGACCTGTTGCAGCTTTTCAGCCGTGATTTGAACCTTCTTCTCGGCTTGGAGGATGTTCTGATACATTTGGTCCCCCTCGGGGTCAAACCGTCGGCCAAGGACCATGATCTTGCTCAGATTGCGCACGCCGGCTTGTTGGAGCGTGGATCCGTGATCGAGACTTGTCAAGGCTTGCCCGTTGAGGATGAGCTTCTGTCCAGTTTTGGGTATACTTAGCTCGGATTCGATTTGGCTCATGAGCTCCGAGATCGTGACTTGATCATCGATGGACCACGCCAACTTGGTCGGGCCTAAAAGGAACAACGTAAAACCATGAAATGGTTGGCAGGACGAGCCATGGGGCATTCCAGAGCCTTCCAGTTATCCAGTTCTCCAGTCATCAAGGGATCAAGGGATTGAGGGATCGTGCGCTGAGACATGAATGGGCTGATTCACAGATCAAAATATTGATTGCCCATTGACGGACGGACTTACCGTGCTTAAGATGAAGATCGAGCCGCATGATCACATCCGACCCAACGGGCCCTCCTTGTGCTTGTCCTCAGATTCGTTGCTATTCAGACTCGATATTCAGACTGGCCTAATGCTGAACTCAAGCCTGCCTGGACTCTGATATCAAGCTCAACATCCATCCATTCAACGTTTCCTTGTGGACAATGGACACTCACTCGCCCCGGGCCTGATTGCCCCGCCTGGGCTTGAGTGGCATAGACAGAACTAGTTCAGATCTTTGTCAGATCGAGTCTCGGGGCTCTGGACCTATGGGCCTCCGGGTTCTGATTGTTGTCGGGGTGGGTGGTTGATGTGGCTGATTTGATAGGTGTTGTTGGCAATGATGGGGATGGATGGATCACCCCTGGTCCGTCCGGGCTCCACTTGTTTCAGCGTGTTCTCACCTCGTCGTCCACTTGAAAGTATTCCAAGTGTTCCAATCGTTCTAAACGTTCCAATCAGGCCGAAAGAGAAGAATACGTAGCATAGCAGTAAGGCGGAGGCTGGAGGCTACCAATATGACAGACCGACGTCAGCTCAGAGGACAGAGAACCAACCAACCAACCAACCATAGTACGGGAAGGACGACAAGATAACTTAGACGGGCTTTTGGAGTCCGATTTTTTTTGTACTTTAGCTGCGTGATTATCAATTTGTAGCATTGCGTTGATCGGATTCATGCCGTCCTCAACACCAAGAGTTATCAAAAGAAGATCACGGTCGTTTCTTTTACCCCCGCCTTACATGGGTCCCGTTTGAGACTGGCTTGATTGCATAAAAAAGGGGTTGAGTGTTAAGATAATGAAACTATATCAGACCCATATTTGGATGGGCGAAACAAGCCAAGCTTGAATCTCTAGCTGTAAAATGCGACAAGCACCACCTGCCATGTTTGTGAATCAATTTGAATGAACTTATACTCAATTCACAAACTCAAAATAATGTTATAGCTTATCAAAAATCGTAAACCATGACTGCTACATGAGCAAACTTGTCTGAAGACCGAACTCTTAGAAACAAGGTAAACAAACCTCTTTTTATAAGTCTACCAGGCTTTTTTGAATGTCTGCTATGTACACATATATGAAGCTGAAATGCCATCTTCAACTTTGAAAACAACCACTGTTCATAATTGTAGAACAAATTATGCATGTGACTGGCTTGGCTTGGTCTTGTTATTTTTAAAGCAACAAAGATGGGGCTTGATGAAAAATGTCAGGGTGGTTGAAAAAAGTATCAATTCATCGGCTTCATAACTACAATTTGTAACTTTCTTATCAGCATTGCACATCTTATCATAGTCTATTATTACTACAATTACTATTACCACCCCACAGGCTCTGTGAGGATACACAATTACACTTTTTATCAGAGAGGTAGATGCCTAAAAAAGAAACCAATTCCGGTAAAGATTGCATTAAAGCTGCTATTTTGCGCAATGCCACATTTGTGTAATCACGCAACTGAAGTACCAAAATCGGGTTCTAAAAGTCCGTTTCACAAAATAACAACAAAAGGAATAGAATAGAGAAGACCTTAGTTGGAGTCTTGGGTACAGTCGTCTCCTCTCCTCTAGTCCCGCAAAATCCAGCAAAATTACAAGGAGCACTTTTGATTTTATGGATTTCTTCAATTACTGCCTAGATCAGCTCTGTCAGATCCCTGGGAACAGAACATGCCAGAATAGCTCTTAAAATAAGCCAAAACATGCCAGATGAAAGTCGGAATATGCCAGAAAACATGCTTGAAAGAAAAATAACATCCCACATTTGAATCTTTCTGCAAAATGTGGAAGTCGTCATTTTAATTCAGCTTGAATCACCATATTGGTTGACCGTCTGAAGCAAGATTTTAATGATTTAGAGCATGCTTTTACTCACTACTTGAGTGTTTATGGGCTTAAGGGGAGTGAGTGGTCAAAGGTATCAATCAAAATCTTAAGAAGAGTGCTAACGCAAAAAACTGTTGGAACGGAAAAAGATCAAGATCTTTTCGAAAATATTTTTTCAAAATTCCAAAAGTTTGTTTACTGGTCAGGATTTTTACCAGGTCATTTGAAATTATAATTTCCTGAGTTTGAATTGAACTACAGTGATTCCTTGACCTATAAACAGGCATTATACAGTATAAACTAAATCAATAGAAAAGTTGCCTTTTTTACATAGATTTCCCATGATTTGATGAAATGTATCAGCAAATTTACAACTCCAAATTCATTTTTCTAAATACTTCCATTTTTTTTATTTGGTTAAGGGTGTTGGGTCAAAGAGTTGAGCCTTGCATGGCCAAAAAAGCCAGCCCTCACATCATCCACTTCCAAATTTTGTCAGGTAGATTCATGTCCGGTATCATTTTGATTCTGCATTGGTGGGTGTGATTAGCGTCTAAAAGTTTCCTCTGGAGAAAGGTCTGGGAGGAAATTTTAACCGCAGACCTCTCTCACTTTAAGAAATTGCGCTAACAATTTTGAGAAGAAATGTAACAGTGGCAGAACAGTCATATGTCCAAAATCCTGCAAAATTCTCCTGCCAGAGGGGTCTAGATTTTATCAGAAACTTAATTTTCTAGCAATCTAAAATACCACCTGCATAGGATTTAGTCAAGACCTAGTCCGAATCAAAAATATTTTGTTACATATTCTTGATGCTGTCAAGGAACAACATAGTCTGATGATTTAGTAGAGATTCGAGACTGAGAGTTATAATCATGATAAAGAGGTTAGTAGCAATGATGGGCGTCAAAGGCCGGAAGAATTGAACTTCTATCAATCAAGTCAAGGCTACAAGATGGGAATGTCCAATTGTCCATTTTGCAACATATTTGTTAAGTTTGAAAATCTTGCTAATACACTCTCAGAATATGCCAGAAAACATGCCAGATCTGAAAAACATGCCATACTCAATTTTCCCAAGCCAGAGGGGTTCTAAATATGCCAAATGTACACTTTTTTGGCATGGAAATATGCCATCTGGCAGCACTGGGTCAGATTAAACGCTTATGTCCCTAAAAGTTACCAAGATTTGAATGGACCACCCAATCAGTCGTCTCACTCTTGAAACGAGACGGGTAAGCTGATAATCGAGGAATCCACCCACCTCTTGTCCCTTCGTGTGTTTTGGCACCAGTCCGTTCCTGGTCGGTAGGGTACAGCACAAACTTCTAGACATATGAACTATGAATGAGCTTCCTGCCAAATCGGCCTGCTCTGGGTTATAGCCTCTCTGAACCACTTTTCGAATTCGAGTAATAAATTAAGGCACGTGGATCTCCTCAATTTAATTTACGATCATTCTTATATCATTTGCTTGTTAAGTGGTGCGTTTCAAAGTTATATTGTCAAAGGCTTTTGTTGTTGACCTAGAGTCGGCTGAAAGTTCGAATTTTATGTTGTGTTTACAACATAACTTTGGACATATCTCCTGAGTTCCCTAAGCCTAGTTTTGGGCTCAAATTTGGCCAAGTCCATCTATCCAACAAGACCTTGTGGTCATATGAATTGCTTATTTGGAATAAAGTGAAATGATTAGGAGATAAGAAATATTTGCTCTTGTTTGCAGTCCATGTCTCCAGAGGTCCGTGAGAAGGGTAACCACTAACCACAAGGTCAGCCATGGTCAGTTCGCATTAAAACTTAAGACTTGCGTTAGTTGAGGCATGGAACTGGTTGAGGGTTTAAAAAGATAGCAGAGAATGAGTAACACTGTAGACAATGAATTGCTGGCAAATGATACTTTTCCTGTCTTGGTACATGGGTAAGGAGGTAATGTGAACCTTAAATTCAGTTCCGACCCTAAGGGGCTGCAGTGCCAATATATTTGACGTAATCAAAGTTTGTGATACACATTGAGGACATTTTGCACCTGATTAACCTCTTCTCCTTCGTGGCTGTGGTAAGTAAGTGCCTGACAGTCCTGACATAGCTTTTCAGGCCCAAGTCCTGCCTCATTGCCTTGCTGGCTATGGCCTCAGACACCTTCAGCTCAGTGGAGGTGCACCTCATGCCGATTGTGGGGTTTTACATTTATGCCTTGAGGTGACCAACAAACTCTTTTGATTGCTTCTTGTTGGCCTCGTCTGACCCAGAAGCTCTCTTTAGGTCTCCCTCGTCATCCAATGCCTTCTGTACGGCATAGACAGGATTCGGGAGACGTTAATGACCTTGGATATACCTGAAATTCAGACTTCAGCATGGAGCAAATAGAAAACTTGACTCGTCTTTGCCAATTCAGACGGCATTTGTGATTTAATCAAAAAAAATCACCAAATGTTATAGATGAGCGATTTATCTTTTGTCCAACAAAAGAAACTCTAAGTCTCTAGCTATCCTAGGAAGCGGGAAATTAAAATTCTACTGAGTGTTCAGATTTTGTTCACGCACCCTGTAGTATATTAGTTTTCCTACTGATGTCTTCTGAGATGATGCAATATTGTTAAAGGAATATTTCTTATGATTTTGTAAGGTATGAGAGTGTATATAAAGATGTGTGTGTGTGTACGTTTCAGTTGAAACTTTATAATAAATAAGTACAGTTTCTTTGTTCTGCTGTACTCGGAAATGGGAAGGAAACTGGATGTTCCTTCATATATTATCAATCAATCAATCCATGGATCGGAACCGTTCCTTTGGTTTGGATTATCTAACGTCGATCGATCAACAGTCAATCAGAAGCAAAGCCCAAGGGCAGGCAGATGATTCAGTTCAGCCAGCCAACTCCCCTATGTTGTAGAGCTTGCACCAAAGAAGTGTTGGATCAACGATTTTCAAGCAGGTTAACTTCGGAAAGTTCCCTCAGTCGGACAACATGTCTCAATATTACCTGATTGTTCAAATCATCCGTAATTTTTTTCACAATTTCATAGACCTCTGACCTACCGAAGGTTTTTTTTTTTACATTGAAGGGTGTCTCCTGAATTGAGTGAATAATTAATTGAAATGAATTTGCTGAAAGAACTGAGAAATTAAAGCTGGCGCTTGGCACTGTGCTCTTCAGAAACGTTTCAAATTCCTGTGGATTTGCGGAAATACTTGTTACAGTTTCAACCTGAAGCATTGTACTAGTGATCCTCAAAAGTAACTTTTTTCCAAATCAACAATCCCTCAAAGGTTCACCGAGTCCAAAAGCAGGAAATGCCCAGCATTGATGAGCTCATCCGGCCCTCACCAATTCAAAATCTACTAATTTACTAAATTCAAACGAAAAAGCAAGAAAAAGACCACCGGAGCAAGAATCTACATGACAGTGCCTCTCTTTTTGAAAAAAGTCGTCGGCAGGATTAGCGCACGCATTGTCACCGATCATTTTCCATTGTTTTAAATTTGGCTTCTTGAATCTTGAAGGCTGCGCCCGTCAGGGGTCGCTTTTCATGTTTGTACTCTTCTACTAGAGAGCTCTAGATCCATCCATTCATCTAATCATGGAGGTCTCAATTTGACTGGAGGTCTATCAAATTGTCGCCGTATACCCCGGTAGGCTTTGATCTCATTAGGAAACGGGGCTAAAACGATGAGTTAGGCCTTACTTTGGATCGGTTTTCACCCTCCATCCTGTTTAAGAGGTTACTTCTGATCATTTCCAGTCAATATAGTCCAATTTTCACATATATTGTTGTTTATAATTCAAGATGATTGACATTGGAATTCCAGGATCGTGTAGTAGTTGGCCCCTTTTTCGCTCTGTAGTTAATAAAAAACGCCTGATTCACTTTCAAGGAGTGCTTGAATGTTTCTGGCAACCACTTACATCAAAAATATTTTTGAACTCTACACGAATTCTTGTCACTTGTAATCTTTATTCAAACAAGTCAAATTTCACAGTTCGTCCATCTTGTATCACCCGTTTACCTCAACTTAACTTGGACAGCTGAAAAACTTGAACGAAAGGAAAAAAATCCTGGTAGACAGGAATTCCTCCGGCTACAGCTTAAAACTGGCCATGTTCCTCCCTACAATTTCGAATGTTCATGGCGAGGGAATTTGCCTGGCTTGGAGAGCGTCACCATGATTTTTTCAATTTCTGGTCGGGAGGTTGAGTTCAATGGTTTCTAAAATTTCCATTAAACTATTAGGGTACATTTGGCGGCGTCAAATATGTCCAGTGTAACGTCGTCCATGATCTAATCAATCAGCCGCACACGATTGAGATCCAAGACCGTTGTGGGGGTTCATAGGTGACAGAATGTAGGGCGGGGGTGTGCAGACTCAAATCCCGAGAGCATGCCTGTCCCGAAAATTGTTGAGGGATTGGTATGTTACATAACAACTCAAAAACTAGTAGACTTGACTATGCTTAAAGCACACTAACCATTTTGAATATATTTGCTGAACATGTGAGCTTATACTTCGGTCGATCCTTTGGTCGACATGCGCAATGATCGCAAATAGTGTGCTTTTACATGCCCCATTGCAGCCTCAGGAATTTCCCAGCAACTAAGCAACCTGCCTCCATAATAATGTATTGGGAAGCTTTCAAACCCAGGCGGTTCCAAAGATGTTAAATAGCACAAAAAAGTCGATCTAGATCTTTCAATAAAACAGCCATTGTGGTCCAGACGTGCTTTGGCAAAATGATGGACTTCTGAGCCCAGTTTTTTAAAGCGCAGAAGTGAATCTTAGATCGAGAAAAGGTCGTACTATACTACATAAGTTAGAACTTTTCTCGATCTAAGATTCACTCATTGGTTTTAAAAAACTGGGATCCGGCCCGTGAAATTCTAGTCTCTCCAGGGACTCAATATTAACCCTCTGGATTGTAGCATCAGGTGAATTGTTGAGGTAGGGCCCGTGTCATATGCCAAAACAATATTGGGACATTGAAGTAGCAGCTGGATGATGCAGGCAGCACAAATTTTGGATGGTCACTGGAGCACTTTTCAATACAGAAGAGGAACTAAATCCCAATATACAAGTCTCAATATAAGCCAAAAAACGTTTGAAAGGTTTCGAAAAGTCTTGATAAAGTAGATCATGGCCTTTGTTGAATAGACTTCATGACATTGGGATCCAAGGCAAGGTTCTCAATTGGATAAGACGCTTCATTCAGGATAGGAAGCAAATGTAAGTAGGATCCCTTAGTGACACACTTAATGTCATGTCAGGTGTTCCCCAGGGCTCCATCTTAAGGCCCTCCTTTTTATAATATTCGTCGTCCCGCTTCAAAAGCTTAGTATTACTGCCAGTCTCTCTTCTTATGCTGACGATACAAAGTTGAATGGCCAAGATTCCAAAAGCCTTGCAAAGGACCTTGAAAGAATCTACTCTTGGGTTACGAGAGTAATATAGCCCTGAACGGAATGAATCCCGCTCAATGACATTCGGTCCAATTCCATTGAATACTCCACTCATAGATAATCGAGGTAAAGATTTTGAGCAGGTCCCATCTATGCAAGATTTAGGTGGTAACAAGGAAGTTCGCTGAGCATATCCAGTTGAAGGTGGGTAAAGCTTTTCAAACATGTGGTTGGATATATCGGACGTTTAAATCCAAACATAGTATCACGATGCTAACTCTGTACAAGTCGATTGTTCTTCCACATCTTGAATATGCCTCACTCATTGGGCTCCAATGAGTTCAGCAGGTTTGCAAAAGGTCGAGCAAGTCCAAAGATGTTTCACTAGGAACATCACAGGAATGAGAGAGCTCTCGTATTGGGAGAGGTTAGAACGGTTGGGATTGTACAGTACTCAGAGAAGGTACGAAAGGTATCTGATATTGTACGCTTTCAAAAGTATCCTTGAGCTTTGTCCCAACCCAGGATTTAGGGTCAATTCTAGTGACCGTAGAGGCTTAATGTGCATTTTGAGAGCACCTTAAGGCACTCAAGAATCCAGGCTAGTTGAAAAACGAACTCCAACTCTCTTCTTTCTCGTGCTCCTTCATTGTTTAATTTGCTTCCCTCTAATATTCGTAGGGAATACGGAGGCGTTGTTGATCCGGTTGCATCTTTCAAGTTAGACTTGGAAAATTTTTAAATAGCATTCCAGATCATTCAAGGACTAGCTTGGTCTCCCAAGTCAATTTCGTTGGCAGACCAAATATCATATAAAGTTTAAAAGATAATAGATAGCCAAAAAATGACCGTTCATTTCAATAGTACTGGGGATAAAATTCCCTGCACCGGTTAGAAAAGCCCGTGAAAAAAGAAACCAAACCAAAAAAAGATCAATTGTAATGTTTTGCAATATGGTACGTGAAGAGGTGCGTGTTCCATTGCCGTGTTAAACTTGGTTGTAAAAGCCTCAGGAATCCTTTACTGTCCAAACTATGAATCATCTTAAAAGATACGATGACACCGAACTCGGTATTCAGCTAACTTCAAAACAATGCATGAGGTACGTGTGAGATCTAACCATTGGCTCATATTCGTCATTTTGTTTCCTAATGTTTATCTACTTTGTTTCGTAATGAATGATCCATTTGTTCCATGGGATGATAACTTACATGTACCTCGGATTTGATTTATGGCGATTCTTTCGTTAAAACCAATGCAAGTATATGCCATTTGTTCGTGTGACCTTTGTTCCACAGCACAATTGTTGGCCGTAACCACTTGTTCAGTAGCTTTTACCAAACTTGTACAGAAAATAACAACCTCAAAAACTTTTTCCTCAAACATTGACGAAAGTGATCTTTTCAGTTGTATTCAAATCTAACCGGTAATGGTGTTTTGATGGTTGAATTAAGATCTACATATTTGATTTATGGGTGCTAGGATCTTGAGCGAAGAAGAAAGAGAATCGAACCGGGGATCAATCTCAGGCTCAGAAAGCCTACGAACCAATACGCCACGCCTTTTCCCCTTACAGACATATTGATATATTGTCCTCCGACATTGATGAAGGGTATTTTTGTCTGGTTATCTCACAATTATTACTTCGGATTATGTAAGTTAAGTAAAAGCAATAACCAGCAATAACTGAAGTAGTTTATATTTTTTCCCAACATTTCCTTGTCGTAATTTTTGCTGCAAACAAGCCACATTGTCGTCATACCTATTATACTCATTATACTCCGCTACTTTTATTCAAATGTTGGTGGAGGAGAAAAGTAACTTTTGGTTGTTGGGATTAACTATGTTAAATGAAAGGCTAGCTATGCCCTTCAATGATCTTAACTTGTTCCTCTTTATCTGCCATGAATATTGTCAAGACTCGCAATATGAAGAAAAAAGTCAAAATCTGACTGACCCCTTGGTAAAAAGTCACCTGAAATTAAAATGTGTGTGCCAAGAGTATGCAAGAATGAGTGTTGCAATGAACAAGTGTTCAGGCGAACCAAGGCTCCGTACGCAAACGTCGGGCGAAAAAAATGAAGAAAACAAGCCGTTGTGGCTTTTGCAGATTGGGTTTTAGGCCTAACCTCAGCTTCACTGTAGGTATACCTATCTTTTACGCCCTTTTTGATACTTGCTACCCACGAGACTTTTCTAAAAGTGTATTTCCGGAATCTCTGCCATCCTCTCGATCACGCCGTCTTCCACTCTCGCTCGAGCCTGGCCTAAAGTCAAAGTCCAAACATTAGTTAAAGAGCAACATGGAGCGGGTTCACTTGTTCACTTGATCAAGTCAATGCAAATGATTCCATTGAGTGGCGACAATTCATTCAAACGGTTTTGTCCAAACATCGTCGAACGTAGTTGATCAATTGTCATTGAGCCTTATTGTCCTGGCGGTCATTGTGTTGTCCAACTCCATTCTTCGCCGCTGTTCGACCGACTTCTTCCATCCATTCCATTCAGTGATGACCAGATAGCCTGAGCCAGCAGTGCGACCAACCAAATGATCGTCAGCATGTCGCCAGACCCATTTAACTGCGTGGTGTATTTACTATTATATCACTCTCGAGCCGTGGCATCCTTGGGCTCCTTGGGCTCGAGAGATCCATCTGTCTGGTTGTCACACCGATAGACGGGGATCTTGTTCTGTGGCGACAATCTCTAGTAGAGTTGTCATCATTGAGGAACATTGTCAGGGGCGTGATAGCCATGGCCTCCAAAAAATAGGAGAATGGAGAGTTCAATTATTGCTCATTAGCGAGCCATGACTATTTTTGGAATGAATCCCGTTTCCTTGGATGAGCTGTGTCACGAAAAAGTAGATCATCGTCTCCTGACCTTATAGCATTGGATACAAACTCATTGTTGTCCAAGATTTGGTACACATGAGATACTACAGTTGTGATTCCAAACCTATCAAATTTCCCTTTTTCTAACATTGATCCATCTCTAACAATTTTGGAAGTCTCATCTCGGTTCGTTCTGTCCGTGAGTTGAGATGGTTGAGATACTTGCTTGTACCTGCGACGCTGGGCAGGAAAACGAGAATCAATACCGATTCTACTCAAACAAACAGTAATTAAGCTCCCGGGTGAACCCGTTGAACTGAGCAGGTCTGGGTTTGGTCTGTCGTCTCACCCTGGATGTACCCGCTTCCCCTCACTCTCCAGTATGTCATTTTAGGCGACTAAGAAGTCCATTGGGTCGCTGTAGATAGAGGCAATGGATGTGGCCACCGGGGGATGAAAGCGGCGACGACCATTGTCCTCCTCCCCTCCTCGTCCTCACTGTCATCATTCTAGGTCTGTTCAAAGTTCGGCACGTTTGTTGTTGCTCGTTCAAATCATCATCAGGAGAGTTGTGGGTAAATTGTCGTCGCCACGGCCACATATTTCCTCCATTTACCAACCGAGCCCCGTCTACCTTGTGCCAAAGCAGTAGAAAGAGAGGGGAAGAGATAGAGAGAGGAGGGGAGGATCAGGAGAGCAGGTGAAGTTCCATCATCCAGGTTCACCACCAGCAGTCCTCAACAATCGTCTCGTCTTAATCACCTAGTGTCTCGATCCGAGTGTCTGTTGTCTTTGCTGGAACCAGGAATTGGTTATCCGGTCGCGAGTCCAATGAACTAAGAGTGAGCTCAGCTGTGCATGCCGTACCTCATGGTAAGCCGAACTGCGGCCGAACACTCGCTTTGGACGGACGGATTGAATTCCCGAGGACGTGGAGGCGAGGGTGGCA
>NC_081440.1:8640563-8702330 GCF_007210705.1 Tigriopus californicus | reverse complement strand
AAGCTTCCAGTGTTGGTACTCGGGCCACAAGCTCCAAGGTGGCGGCGGCGGCGGACAGGTTATCCGATCTTTTCGCCGTCCTCGTTTCTGATGGCGGGCTTGATGGCTTCCTTCTCTTCCTCAGATCGGTCGATCGGTCGGTCGGTCCCCTCCCTTCTGCAACATTGGAGAACTGAGTTAAGGGACGTGCACTGCGAAGCATGGGATGTGCTCCCGAATCCTGTCGTTTTGAGAGTGCCAAGACGCCGCGAACGGACCAGTTTCATGTGAGAGCTTCTCCTGGAGAGAGTTTCTGAGCAACTGTGAGCAACATCGAAATAGCTTAGCTATTTGAAGCCGGTTTATCCTCCAACGACTCGGAATCTTGACACGATCCTTATCCAATCCTAGAATATTTTTATTTATAAGTGAGTCCAATGCCAAGGTGCTAATGCCAAGGTTAGCCTCTCTCAATGAGAGTGAGTGAAAAGTTCAAGCATGAAATATTTCAACCTCGATCAAGTCATCGTCACTTGAAAGCAGTCTCGTGTTGTTTCCCTAACCGAGCGGGTGTTCATTGGCTTTTGGTTTGGTTCAAGTGTGTTGTAAAGTTTGCAAAATATGTTTTGTGGCTTTGAATGGTCATACAGCCAGAGGTGTGGATAAAGTACCTACAATACATCATATGATGGATCGTAACAACTTCATTTTTCTTCGGCTAAAGAGAAAATGTCGCATTTTGCAGGATGGTACTCGTATGAACATAAATTGATATCATAAATATATTGGTGTCTTTGTAGATATGGAGGCCGCCTTACGGCCGCGATAAAACAGATCTTTAAATCACAAAAGCATACTTTTGGGGGGATTTTAGGATAAGTCTTTTGCACCCAATTCCTCACTATTCACGGTGTTTAATCAGCCTCCTTTACCACAGACCCTTTAGCACAGAAATTTGACCCCTCACCGTATTTGATCGTGGCACTCACAGCTTATTGTTCTGTCAAGTTCATGGAACTAAATCTCCCAACCCATCGTAGGGCCGCCATTGTCATCTTGAGGCACTCGAGTTTCGGGATTCATTTTCATGTTCCATTTGGACGAATTTCAAAGATTACTTGATCCCAAAGACTAATCCTCTCCGATCGTAGTTGTTGTAGTAATATGATTCTTGCTTCAGATTTGTAGAGATTGATGTAGGGCCAGCGAACATTTTCTGAGTTTGGTGTGAATGAGCTTTAGAAACGAGCAAAGCTTTGAAGTGGTGACACTCTTTCAGTTGGACATGGCCAGCCGTTTAATAGGCAAAAATGTCGTGCTTTCCTTTTTCAGATGTCTTTTGGCGGAAACTTTCAAGACAGAAGCCCGATAGCTACTTGAATGGACAATTCTTACTCATCTTGTTCTGCGCCAGGATGAGAGTGTGATTTGTAAACTCTTCAGAGGGGAAACTCCTCTGACTCATTCCAATTTTCAATCATGACGGGGGAACAGAGTCTTCCGCTTGTTGTGTTCTGGATCAACTTTTGGCTGTGCTGTGGATCCCCGTTTCAAAATGAAGCAGGTAATCATCAGTGACTCATTATACGTCGTACCAAGTTGAAAGATGAGGCACTCACTCTCCAACTGAACAAGGATCATTTTTGTTTCTTAGGGGACTTCATATCTCCGGATATCCTCCAATCCGAACCGGCTCTTAGTTCGACACCCACATTTCTTGAGCAGCCTCAAGACTCCTATGTGTCACGAGGTGTGTCCGCCAATTTGACTTGTCAAGTGGCGGGTGCCACTCGGGTTGTGTTTCAGTGCAATGGCGAGACCATGACAAGGGCCTCGGAGACGAGGCTCTCCAACCCATCGTCTCCGATGAAAGTGACCAAAGTTGTGATAACAGTGAAGAAGAGCCAAGTGCTCGACGTGTTGGGCTTGTTTTCTTGCCAGTGTCATGCTTACCACGAAGGAGGCCAAGTCAAATCTCGCGAAGCCTTGGTGCACAATGCATGTAAGTATTGACGATAAAAAGGCCACACCCGGTCCATGGGAAGTGTCCCGCCACAACATGTCAATTGCAGTCTGCTTGTTGGCTTATGGGTCTCGCTCTGGATGGGTTGAATGATTTACTTTTTAAAAGTCTTACTCAGGCTGAAATTGAACTTTTTTCTTGTGCCTTGACACTGTCAAGGGACTGTCATTGATTCGATGACATTTTGCTTAGTTTTTGAAGATTGGAAGCACTGCACTATCTTTTTTTTGGCACGGCAACATTCAGCCAATCCCCTCAAGATAAATCGAGATGGAAACTAGAGACTTGCTCTTTTGCTCATGGTGCTGTACTGAAGAGACCTTGGTGAGAGCCCTAGGGATTGCCGACCCAGGCAGGATCTTCGGTTTTCTATGATTTGTGTGTCTTTGTGGACCAATTGGTGTAGAGACATTCTTAATCACTCCAAAGGACTGGATGGACTCGGTTTTCTAACACATTGTCGAGGAATCAAATCAATCCACTTTGTGTGGATTCATTTGAGAGTTCGTTTGATCTTGTACTCTACATAGGTAGTTGAATGTTGAATTGAACAAAAATCTTTCTAAACGTTTAGATTTGAAGCGTGACTTTGAGACTCCGCCGTACTCTCAACAAATCGAAGTGGGCCGGCAAGCCATGCTTCGATGCCACCCTCCTCGAGGTGAACCCGAGGCTCGGGTCACTCATTGGCTCAAGAATGGTCAAGTGGTTGACCCGAATCAAGACTCAAATTTCATTCAATCTCCCACCGGACATCTGCTAATCCAGCAGGCCCGCATGACGGACAGTGCTAATTACACTTGTGCGGCTTCCAATGATGTCATTGAGCGGATCAGCCCTCCCGCTGTGATCGAAGTTTACGGTAAGTACTTGCGTCCATTCGCCTGCCTTTCACGGACAGCCTGAAAGTGAGCTAGGTACTAGTTGGCTTCATGGTGGGCCGATGACAGGTTCATCCGTATCTTTCATATCCCTCATTCCCCTCATGAGGTCATAACCACGATCCGAGTAGTCGGACCTCCCTGTCGGGACAGGAGGGACTCACCCGTGGATTTCAGAGTTCAGGTCCAACCACCCCACCATTACTGTTCCATGCCCCTTGGTTTCTTCCATCGGATAAGAAGAGTTCTATCTAACTCCACCTACCTGAAACCACTTAAGAATCGGATTTATTTCCACTGGCCGCCTTTCTTTGCGCCCCCCTGTTCGTCGTTGAAACCAACCCTCTGTTTCAGAGCGCAGAGATCAGCTCATTTAACTTGACGAAAAGGAATTTCATCCCCTGCTGAGTTTGTTGGTTAAGCAGCACTCGAGCTTTTCTTCTTGTTCTTCTCGTTCTCTCTATCCGTCCGTTCTTCAGCCTTGGCCAGCTCAGGGATGAGATCTTTTTTGCCCAGGCCAACAACGGCCACAACAACAGCCACAACGGTAACAACAACACCAACAGCAGATAGAGATGAGTTTATCTCAGTCAATCTTTCTCCAATAGTCCATCGCCAAAGCTCTCTGTTCTTCTCCTCTTTAACTCCCTACCAGCAAACGCTAAAGAGTGCTGCTGCCTAATGCTTCCCTCAAAAAACAATCGCTCCCCTACGACCAATAGGCTGACATACGTTTGGTTTGAAGAGCTTTTTGTGTCATTTTTGAGGTCTGTCTTAACCTGGAATCTCTCAAACCACGAACGCACGGATTGGCTCACGACCAGGCTTGTACGTGTATATGAGTATTTATGTCACCGAGATGCTCAGGGATCTGGCGTCTGGTCCAATTCAAATGAGTTTCGCCTATGTTAACTTAGTGCGGAGGCGAAGCTCATATTTCCTCAACATTCTTCACTCGTCGTCATCACACGGCGATTCAAAGTGGGCTGGCGCTCTCGTTTTTTGTTTGCAGTCTACCTACTCTTAGGAGGTAAATGCTTTTAAAGTGACTTGGTCCCACGAACATCCCAAGTCTTCGATACATGGTTATATTTGAAAAGATGATCAAGTGCTGAAATAATCCTTTTATGGTCTCTTTGGTTCGCAAACTCTACCCTTGAGATTGTTCTCAGAAGAGTAGTCCTACTTGGTTTAGAGTGCACGAAGACGCCAGTCCCAACCATCCAAATTATAGTTGCAATCCATCCAACCATCCATCCATCCATATTTGGCCCATGGTTGTCGTGTCAAGAGCCTCTTTCCAATCCAATTCTGGGAATGAGTTCTTCGTAAAGACAGTTATTACATCCTGTCTGTAATGGAAGCTTTTCTGAGATTGGCAAAACAAACGCCACAATTTGGCAAACGAATCTACCCACAACTGATGTGTTTTCATTTTGCTATCCATTCCTCAGTGTGTCTGCCGGCTTGCCGCCCTCCTTAAGTATCCTCATAGTATCAAGCCATTGTCGGGAGATTGTTTCAAAAGGTTTGTGTTCTTTGCTGATTGAAAATCAAATGGCATTTTACAATGGTCTCGTTACGAGCTTCAACGATTAGCCCGTCATTTCAAGACCGACAAACTGTTGAGAGACTCTTCTCCCCTGTCTTCTTCGTTCGTTGCTTCTTTCGGTCGGTCGGTGGGTCGATCGGCCGGTCTCCTAATCCAGTGATCTCGCTTCAGACACTCACTTAGACCACTCAAGGAACGTTGGAAATAATTGAGAGAGAGTCTGTGTTCTTCTACGTATTTCTTCGTATCCCTAACACGTTAGTTCTTGCGCCTCACTGCCAAAAATACGTTGTCCCTCATCAACCCGTCTCACAAGTATTTGTCACAAATATTTCTGTCTTTACTTTTCTCTGCTCACCTTTTGTCTTAATCATCAAATCAATTTTCGAAAGGTGGTAAGGCTGAGCTCGGTCCCTGTATTCAGCGTGGGGTCGCCACAATGAATCAATGGCGTACCCCTACTTATCCAGATGATCGTGCCCCGAAAAGGGAATACGATCTGATCATTAGATCCTCAAAAATACGAGTGTTACTAAAGAAGCGTAAAAAAAGAGAGAGGCTTAAAACTGTCAGCTGAAATATTGCTACATCAAATTATTGAACGTAAATGCGGGAAAGTGACAAAGAACGATTCGCGGGACTGCAAATTCATTGCTCGTGGACGAGTGCACCCACCCAATGGTTTCTTTCAGTGCCAAGATCGACAGAGAGATCGTGTGTTGGTCCTTAGTGGATCGGTTCCTGGGAGTCGTACTATGATCGGTCTCTCTGTCCACTCTGCACGTCTCTCCTACTCAGCTGATCTGTGTGAGTGAAGTGAGTCCCTTTGTTTCTGGCCTCGTTGATTTGGGTGGTGGTGGATCCGTGCTTTTGCGCGTTTTGCGCAAATAGTGGATGGGAGGAAGTCCGTCCAAGGTAACAAGAGGCAGAGAGAGACCCACCGACCGACCGGCTGACTGACTGACTGACAGACAGACAGACAGACANTCCGTGCTTTTGCGCGTTTTGCGCAAATAGTGGATGGGAGGAAGTCCGTCCAAGGTAACAAGAGGCAGAGAGAGACCCACCGACCGACCGACCGGCTGACTGACTGACTGACAGACAGACAGACAGACAGACAAACGAGAGATCTGACGATCTGACGATCTGACCTCGGCTAGTAGTCGGCAGGGAACAGACTTGTGGCGCCA
Organism: Tigriopus californicus; assembly: GCF_007210705.1. NCBI lineage: Eukaryota > Metazoa > Arthropoda > Copepoda > Harpacticoida > Harpacticidae > Tigriopus > Tigriopus californicus. The sequence continues at coordinate 8,696,705 of NC_081440.1, read as the reverse complement.
AAACTTCCTTGGCCATCGAAACTGAGAACACGACACGATCTCACGACGCCCAGACTCGAAGCATCGAGTTAGATTTGTTTCACTATTATGATTATGAGTTTTATGGCAATTGAGCTCGTCCCAAAGGCAGGAAGGATGGTTCTCTGGATGAGCCATCGCTGCGCTCTTGTCTGACCACATCCAGTGGTCCCGAGAAAAGAAAAGAGATATTGGGCAGGGGTGCACAGACAACCAAAGAGACACATGGTTATTTCAAGGCATGCATCACAATCTACATTCCACAGTAATTGGGTATTTCGCTCTCACTGCCTGTCGATTAAGGAATACTCAATCTTGGTGGTTAGCTATTGTGCTCCCTCCCCTCCTTCTGACTTGATGATTGGAATGAACTTTTACGATTACGAAGCTTACAGTTATCGTAAGACAATGAGTGTTGGTTTGTTTAAGCCTTAAATCTTCTTGGCCAATATTGTCGATCCGTCCGTCCTTCCCTCTCCCCAGTCCGTCTTGCCCCCTACGCAATCGTGAGGATTTTAGGTTCGAAATCCCGGAAAACCCATCGCCACATCCTGAGTGATCATCCCTCGATCCCTGTGCATCGTGCCGATGAGTCGTCGTTCAGCTACTGTACGTACGCTTCACGAACTCTCACGTTATGATTGGCAAGCCGTTGCATTGCACTATACAGCTAGAGGATGTTCTTCATATTTGGTCTTGTGCAAAGTCAGGAATGATGCATGAAGCTCAATCTCATTGGGTAATCAACATCAAGTGCCATGAGAAACTTGGGGAAGATGATGTCTGTTCTCGATACTTCATCAAACGATAGGATACAGCACTGTGCATGTACTTATGTAGTACTTACCATGAGTAGGGAGGTAGTAGGTTCCATAGACAAACCCGTGATGAGTGAAGACTGAAGAGCACATCAACATCTGTGTATGTACGTACAGCATTATCGAAATGGAGAGTGTCTTTCAGTTACTCCATTCGCTAGCTCGTCAATATCGAAGTTCAAAATGGTTTCCTGCCAACTTGAAACGTCGTTGGTGAACTTGTCATTCAGTCTGTGTTTTGCCTCTTCAACCATATCATTATCTCCCCGAGGACCAATGGGTTGAGGAATGGACGACGCGGATTGTGTTGAACTCGATTTTGTCTGGATTAGTCATACTAGTAGTACGTACATTACTCTTCGCTGTCGGATGGGCCTCTCCAAAACATCGATCCATCGTAAACGAATGGTGGGTGGGGAGATTGACTGAAGTCAATCGTATCAAGTTCTAGATATCCACTTGAAGAGGCAAAAGAAATGCAACGGAGGCTATGATCACTTTGCGAGGAAGGTGGAATGACGAAGACACTCAGCAGCTCAACCCACCACGAGTAGTTCTTCGTATCATCATCATCATCATCGTCATCTTGGTCGTCATTTTTCTTTTTTTTTCGTTCTTCCCACCTCTATAATCATGGTTAGCGGTTGCCCAACCCAAGAACTCTCCAAACCGTCGTTCTTTTTTGTTTATTCTCAACAGTATAGTATTGTTTACTGAATGCAGGAGTATTGCCATTTAAAACTCACAAACATCGTGGCTCTTTGGCATTAGCCTGCTTGAGGCCAATGCTTCAAATCGCCGGTTCAAAACCTATCCAACCGTTCTCACTTTCATTTCACACCCTACTTTGTCATCGAGTTAAGACATCAATGCACCAAAGCAGTGGCTCTTCTCCCGAGAATCGAATGGGCCATTTCGGACGATTGATCTTGAGAAATAATGCAGTGTGTCATGATGACCAGTGCTTCTGTTCTCTGTCGCTTTTTCTTTTTAAGACCAACGATACAGTATTTCAAATGCTTCCAGAGCGGCCTTTTCGAATTTCCAAGGGCATTTCGCTCTTCAGCGCGATGCTCTGAGAATCGGAATTGTGCGGCAATGTGTACCTCAATATCTTTTTCGTCTCGACTTTTCAGCTCGAGGTCAATGGGGCGTGTGGGGCGAATGGTCGGAGTGCAATGCCAAATGCGGGAGGGGCGTGCGTAAACGAGTGCGGCATTGCAATAATCCAGCACCCGTGAATGGGGGTCCGGAATGTGAAGGGGCGCCAATTCAGAAGAAAACCTGCAATGAAGTGTGCCCAAGCGTAGATGGAGCTTGGTCAGATTGGTCCTCTTGGTCCTCTTGTAGTCCAGATTGCCTCCAGTTCCGTCGTCGTGATTGCAATGACCCATCTCCCAAGCACGGAGGACGATATTGTCTGGGGAAAGATATAGCCCGTAAAAATTGCACAGATGGCGAGGGTATCTGCAAGAGTAAGTATATCAACACACTCACGACAAAAGGCTGGACAGTTATCTTATCTTGGGGGGTGTCCTTTCTTGTAGGTCTCAACGCTATTGTACTTTATGGAACGGAACCTCCTCCTCGTCAAAAGGAGAATCTCACCTCTGACCTAACCTTGATTCTGGGATTGGTCATAGCCTTGATTGTTTTATTTGTGGTCATATTGATCATGTGTAGATTACTCAAGAAGAAGGCGCGATCAGACGATTCGGCCTATGGGTTGAACGCGGGTAAGGATTACGAAAATATCGGAAAGCTGCCTTGTTTCGGGTGTCGGTGTGTCGTTAAGCACTATGTATGTAATGGGTTTGTGTGTGCGCGTGCAAACGAAGTTGTTGAAATATCAATTAACACCCAAATTCCAATTCTTCTCTTCACACACACATACACACCGAGTGTCTACCCGATCTTTCCAAGAGTCATTCCATTCTTATCTGAAGGCTATCTCAGTTTTCTATCTTTGGCCAATAACCCAAAGAAAATTAAACACTCAAGTCGTAAAAAATGAACTTGCTTAGTGGATAGTCCAACGAAGTTCTTACCCTCTTGAGCAAAACATACATTCCGTAGACCAAGCAGCCATCCGCACTCCAACGGTGGTACTGTTGGACCCAGCACTTGCCAATACCAGTCCTCGTTGACGAGGTTAGACAAACGAAACCATCTTGGTTCAGCGACACTCGACTCCAATGGAGTGAATTGGGTCTTCGGTAACGTTTCGTAAGGGCAAGTGTAGCTCTGTTTGCCTGTGAACCTGGTTAGACCAACCAATGTGGGTAATGGTCGTCACTCACACTGGCCCTGCTTTATTATCGGCTTGAGTATCCTACTGGAATGGAGTTTCCCAGTTGAGCTGTTGGTTAATGGATTTTATTGCCTTGCCTTTGTTTTTTGTGGCGAATAGTGTCCACTCACTTTGGAGACGTCTTTTTGCTTTGGTTATCTACTTAGATGAGTCTTGGACGAGCTTGATGTTTATTATGTTTAGTACGTTAAACTGGACATTATCAAACAATATGCTTCTCTTGTGATTAGCTATCTATTCTTGACAAACGATTGAGCCCCAAGTTGCTTAGTTTCATGATGGGGGAGAGAGGGTCTGATTTTTTTATTGAATAAGATTATAAGCTGACATATATTCTCATTTATATGTACATACTGTGTGTGTGTTGGTTTTGACAAACATATGCAAACAAATCAGAACATCTTTCCCTTTTAGGCTATTCTCGCAACGGCCGCGCCGGATGTCCTAAGAAAATTCACAATCATCGACCTCACGAAATGCCTTGTGATTGTACCGAGCAATCTTACTCGGAAAGACATTCCTCAGAGGCGGGAAGTCACAAAGATGGCTCGTCGACACCCTTGCAATCCCTCATTAGCGGACCACATATTCCCGTGGAAATTCGACCCATCAGCGAGCATTACTATGAGCAGCCCATGGTGGTGTTTCCGCCCAATCAAATAAAACCGTCTCTTGAGGAGCATTTACCTTTTCTCGAATCTCCGCGATGGTCACCCGCGTCCAGTTTTAACTCTCAAGCCGAACATCTGGAGGATCGGGTGGGAGGGTCGTACGCCAATCAGAAGTACCGCACCCCGGCTCGAATTCAACTTCCCAAATGCGCTGAGTTTCGCACCACCAATTGGACGCTGGCCACGCCCAAGGGCGGCAAAATCAACATTGCCAAAAGTGACGTCTGCCTCACCATCCCACAAGGTGCACTCACCTGCGTTCAGGAGGTGTTCGTGTCGGAAATCTCACTGGATCGACACAAACCTCAATTAGACGGTAGCCAAGCGGCCGTCACCCCAGTTGTTTTGTGTGGACCAGTGGACATCACACATTCCTTGCAGAAACCAGTGGTTCTCTCTGTTCCACATTCGGGGGGCAAGGGCTTAGAGAAGCTAATGGTACTTTATTGTGCCAACTTAGACCTTGAGGAGGTGGATTGGCAGCCGGTACCTATCAGTAATTGTGACGTGAGCAAGCCATTGGACGACTTCGTCTACCTTCAAATCGATAGCACCACCATTCACCTTGTCACAGAGCGGCTGGGTGCGTACGTGTTCGTGGCCAATCTTATGGACCTGAATCAGATCAAAGGCTCGGAAGGTAGTGCGTTACACCCACGATCCGGTCAATCTTCGATTGGGTATGCATCCATGAGCTCTCAAGCCCAAAGCCCACGTTCACCCCCACCTTTACTTTCGCTAACCACCAAAAAGGCCCTGTGTCGATGTCTGGATGTGCCTTCTTGCGAAGGCAATGGGTGGCAGCAATTAGCTACTGCTCTTGGGGCGGATCACTATTTGCCGTTCCTAGATAGTCAAGCCAGTCCATCGGAAGCTCTTCTCAATCTGTGGGAGTCGAGGAATTGCGAATCCGATCCATTGCTCAGTCTGGCCCGTTTACTCAAAGATATCAAGCGAGAGGACGCTATCGTCATTCTGGAACGTGATCTCAGACGAGATTACTGACATGTAACTACTCTATCTGAACTGTGATACAAACATGTAACCACGTGTGAACATTGTGAATTAAACTTGAAACGTTTCGTTGATTTCGAAGTCATAAGGTACGAAGAATATGGTACCTAAGAAAACTGCGAACGAGGTCTCGAGGGTGGGGGCGGGGACATCCGTGTACAGTGCACACATAGGGAAATCTCCTTGAAACTAGAATAGAAATAGTGACTCGCTCGTTTTGGCCCTCAATGAACCAAATGATGGGGGTTTAACAATACTGATTTGCTGCAAGTGACATCCAATTAGTTGCAACAATAGTATAATTACCATGGTCCAATATAGTGTATATTGTCATATTGAAATGCAGTATGTGGAATATTAGACGGGCACATAGTAGAATGTCAGTACAGGATAGGAATCACCATTGCTGCTGGAGAACGTCATCAGCAGACGACGTGGCCATTGACGTCTGAGACACAACTCGTTGGTTCACGAGAGAAATAGGAGGGACCAATTCAATGCCGGGTCGGATGTTCACAATCGTAATGAATAGAGAGGGCCAAGTTATGCGTTCACCGTTTGAGGTCTTAAACACTTTAGTGAGACAAAATCTTCTTCACATGACATCTTTCGAAAGGTATCTTTTTCTGGGAGGAGATATATGTAGTGCAGTGGTTGGTCCAATTTCCTAGTATGACCTTTCTTAACAAAACTTTTAGATGCAAACTTTATTTACAGACAAGAAGCCATAGAACTACATTCCGGATGATGACATTGCCTATCGGAACTAACTCTTCAAATCAAAATAAAAATTGCAAAAAGGACATGCTTTGGATTAGGGGCCAAGGACAGGATTTCAGTGAAAGCTTTATTAGAAATGACTCATGTCCCGAGTGATCTCTCTCCACCAGAGCATCAATGTAAAAAGCCCATCAGCCGGAAGAATATTTGCTTCAGGAGGGCAACATCAACACCAACTATACAACACTTTCCCAAAAAAATTGAAATGGGACACAATCGCTCTCAATTGCAAGGCAATGTCAAACTACCCAGATATGGAGGGCTCAGCAGTACAGTAAGAAATTGGCAAGAATATGGAACGTCTTATCACAAGAACGGCCACCAATATACACAGAGCGAAACAATTAATCAAAATGAAGCTCCCAAATTTGAGCACCAAAGAAAAATTTTTAGTGGCATGTCAGATGACATCAAATTTTTTGACCTAGTCCTTCCGAACTGTTTAAAAAAAAGAGAGGGATTTGAAATACGCACCATTACGAAACGATTTTACTATGTAATGGCTGACTTTAATTTTCGAAAGGCTCGTCCCTTTAAATGACCCTAGTACCCAGAAATAAAAAAGAGATACGAACACATCAGTAAAAATCAGTGGGCTTTCAACCAAGCTGTGTCGCTGGCAATTTGTCATTTTGATTATCGAGGCGACTGTCTCACGTTTACTGAAGACTGAGGAAATGACCTTAATTGAAGCTCACAAGCGCAATCAAAAGATGATCAAATAAATGGAATTTTGATTTTGCTTGAGTGAATCAAAATTGCATTGTTCTGTTTACCTACCATTTGTCCCTTTTGTTGCTTTCAAAATCGCGCTTACTGCCTAAGGTCATGATTTGCAGTCATTATTATCCATTCCTTTATTTTCCGATTTTCAAGCATTTTATCAAATTTTGCTCATTTTTTAAGAGCATTTTTCTTTTTTTTCTTCTTTTTTATATTTTGGGTTTTAGGGACAGAGGGGCGAAACATTGATATTCTAATTTCAGATTTTGATCATCTGTTATGTTTATTTCTGTTTTTATAGCATATTCTGCATAATTTGACCCGTCATTCATTTTTAACGTGGCAATAATGAAAAGAATACATTAGTAAGGCTTTTAAAAGGGTAAACAAGTAGAAGCTATTAACAAGTATACGACAACTAGACCACAATTCCTGGTTTTCGTTGTACGCAGACGCTACACCATTTTTTCAAGTTTCTTTAACGAATTATTCTGTGAATTTTGAACCATGAGAATAACCGTTATTTCCGTTTTGAAACCATTATTTCGTTCAGGCTTGTTTTAGGTAGAATCAATTTCGTATGAGAGCCTTTCATTCATGTCCCAAACTATCCATCCAATCAGCATAAGAGCTCAAAGATCCACTTAAGGTAAGCACTGCAACCGAGCATACCCCCAGATGGCAATATTTTAGACCGTTTTGCTTTTAGTCAGGTGAAGTCATACCTAGAGTGGTCTATAAGGTAAATCATAACGGTGTTAGCCACTACGCTACTTTGGCTAAACAAAGATGGAACTGAAAGCAAATATCTCTTCCTTCCTCGGAATATATTCCCCCCCGGTGGTCCTTCAATCTAAAAGTGGTGCTAATATCAACGAGAAGTCGTCTCATTAACAATTCAGGGCGATGAAAATGAGTTTCCGCGCCCGGAAAGTGCTCCCCAGAAATCTAAGGGGTTGTTTCCAAAGGCAGATCCTGAAGACGAAAAAGCCGCCAACGATGAACGATGAATGAAGAGACTCCAAACTTCTCCCTGCTACTGTACGTACGTTGCACGTGTAGATAGACTGGCTAGTGTACTAGCAGCCCTTCCTCGCCATTGGGGTATGACGGTGAAGATCTGGAGAAGGAAACGATCATCTTGGAACGGGTATAAAAACCAGATTCAGCCTCTCGATCCGCATCTGATCGTGATAATCTTCCTCTGCAACAGGTATGTAACTCCACACGTGTACTTTGCCATTTTGAATGGCTGTGACTAACATAGTTTTTGAGCAACAACTTAATGCCATCCAAGTTTTTCCAAGTCTGGCTTGAGGATGTTTATATGCTGAAAGAATTATTATTCTGTTTGTGCCATTTTTACTTACCCTCAGCAATTAGTAACGATCATTCAATGTTAAAACGAATCATTTTAGATTCTAATTCAAAAGCGCAAATCCTTTTGGTTATTTGAGAGCTTTTTACTGTAAATGTTTACTTGATTGCTTGCATTTCAACTATCTAAGGTTGATGACTTTATGAAAAATATCTATCGCAATTGCCATGGTATTATTAGGGTTTGTCTATGATGAATAGACCTCGACACAAAAGTTTTCTTTTTCATGTCTTGCATCCAAGCTAAAAACATTGAAAAGAGGCCTCGGTTTAACTCTTTGGCACATCCCAATCCCATCAAACTTTTGCAATTTCTGCTCACCGTACAAACAACCTTTTTTGTCGTGATCCCATGATGAGATGATATTCCTAACATGTGGGCCATTGCGACTTTAGGAAAAATAACTTTAACGAGTAACGCTATCTTATTGTTTGTGAGGAATGATTGTGTTATGATTAACCCATTTGGGACCAATTAATTGAATATGTAATCTGTTTCTTTTATTGAGGAACGACTAAATCATGTCAGTTGGTCAGGGATATTTTTTTATGTTACAAGCTCATTTTACGACATTTGATGAGAGCACCGGTAAAAAGCAGGGTTGAAAATCTGGGTCCAACTATATCAATTAGGCTTTCGTAAATATTTGCGTATTTTTCCGATTACAGCGTTCCATTCACACTCTTGTTCATTCAATTGTCAACCGATCGTCTACTCCTCACTCGCTCAAGATGTACTTTTGGTTGGCCAAAATGATCTTGTCCATGTTTGTCGCGAGCCAGATTTGCCAGTTTTCAAACGCAGCCTCCACAGCCTCCTACAACCATCCCAATGTCGACAAAGTGGAATCGTTCTCGCCCGCTCAGCTCAAGGTAATCCTGTAGTGAAGAACAATGGCGCTCCAAAGCCATTGATTACTCATTCTGGGTGGGTCTTGCTTTCTTGACTTTTCAGGTTCTTCATGTGTTAAGCAATTACATCTTGGCTTCGGAGGAGTACGATCCAAAGAACCCTGAAGAGCGATGGTCGTCCTATTCAATGGGCGACACAAGTCCCTACAGCAAGACACGCCCTCTCAAGATGGCGAAGCGGAACTCTGAGCTCCTCAATTCCTTGCTGGGCCTACCCAAGAACATCTTGAGGAGTGGCCGTAAATAGAAGACGTTCAAGGCTGATCACATTAAAATTTTCCTCTTCTTATATACTAGTAGTAGTGCTGCTACTATTACTATTATTATTATTACTACTACTACCACTACTTTTACTACTACTACTACTGCTCTTACTTCCACTTCTTTATGGCCTTTCATCCAGCATTTTTTCCGTTTCTCTTTTTGAGGGAACCTGAGTTTAGACTATTTCCAAGTTTGAGAACTTAGAGCGCGATGGCCCATGTCGCAAACACACCCGAACTCTACCCGAACCAATGAAATGATGTGACTTTAATCCAGAAATGGTTTTATCCTAAGAGATGAATAAGATGATGATAGTGAGCCATAGTGTTGTCTTTGCTTTGCCTCATACGAGTTTAATTGGTATCCAGGAATGATCCCGGGAGCGAGTGTTAGTCGAACCATGGGAATTTGAATCAAATTGATTTTACCTGTGCAGATTATCACGATACACAAACGGCACAAAACATCTCATTTTCAAAACGATAATAAAGCCTTGCAAATCAGCGATGAAAAGGGGTTAGAATATAGAATTGGGAGCATCAATCTTGACGCTTCCTCTTGTTAATGATGACCTCAAAAATATTTTCTTATGAGCTTATGGCTTTTTCTCAAAGGCAATCTACTTATTCATTCTTTTTATATCAGACCGATCTCGATAAGTCACATGGAGTGATTAAGCCTTTATTTTGAATCACCGAATTGACGAAAGTCAAAATAATCTTTTAAAGGCAACAGAACACTTGCCATTCTTACGCCTCAATAAGGCGAGCGACCGGCTTCACCACGACTGTCACCTGATCTGCCTGGATATTGCTGGAACTGACAAGTTTTTTTTCAAAGGTTTATCGAAGCATTAATTTTCAATAAAGAACAATTTAGATATACATCCAAAGGGCAGATTTCGAAATTGATCATATCAAGAGCGCGGTCATCATGGCCAAAAGCACCATCGAAGGTTTCATAAAACCCTTTCAAATGAAGAAGCTTCATTTATGATTGGAAACAAATTGTTAAGGTATAGGGATCCTTTAGTGACATACATGATTTCAAGTCAGATGTTCCCCAGGGCTCCATCTTAGGGCCCCTCCTTTTTATAATAGTCATTGCCCCGCTTCAAAAGCTTAGTATTAATGCCAGTCTCTTATCTTGTGCTGACGATACAAAGTTAGTTTCTGGTAGGAATGGCCAAGAATCTACTAGCCTTGCAAAGGACCTAGAAAGAATCTATTCTTGGGTTACTGAGATTAATATGTCCCTGAACGGAATGAAATTCCGCTTAATGACCTTCGGGTCAACTCCTTTAAATACACCACTCGTATTATGGAGGTAAAGATATTGAGCAAGTCTCATCTATGAAAGATTTAGGTGTAGGTGTAGTCCTCCAAAGTAATGGAAAGTTCGATGAGCATATCCAGTTGAAGGTGGGTAAAGCTTTTCAAATGTGTGGTTCGATATATCGCACGTTTAAGTCCAAAGATAGTATCACGATGTGTAGTGTAATTCAGATATTATATAAATAAAGTGGCTGGATGCGAAGTCCAGTCAGTCATATCACAAATCCCGACGAGTGTACGCGTACATCTCATTTATCGGGATAGTGGAGGACACACCACGTAGTTAACTCTGTACAAGTCGATTGTTCAGCCACATCTTGAATATGCTTCACCCATTTGGGCTCCAATGAGTGCAACAGGTTTGCAAAAGGTCGAGCAAGTCCAAAGATGTTTCACTAGGAACATCACAGGATTGAGAGAGCTCTCGTATTGGGAGAGGCTAAAAAGTTGGGACTGTACAGTGTTCAGGGAAGGTACGAAAGGTATCTGCTACTGCACGTCTTCAAAAGTATCCATGAGATTTGTCCCAACCCAGGATTTAGGGTCAATTCTGGTGACCGTCGAGGCTTAATGTGCGTTTTGAGAGCACCTTCAAGCCCTCGAAAATCCAGGCTAGTTCGAACAATGAAGTCCACATCTCTTCTTTCTCGGGCTCTTTCATTGTTTAATTTGCTTCCCTCTAATATTCGTAGGGAATACGTAGGCCAACGGACTCCTAGAAATATGGACTGCGAACGAGCTTCCCGGCATATCGGCCTGCTCTTGGTCATAGCCACTCTGAGCCACTTTTCGAATTAAAGTAATTAAATAAGAAACGTAGATCTCTTCAATTAACGGTAGGTCAATTTTATATCATTTACATGCAAAGTCGATTGCTTCAAAGTTATGTTGTCAAAAGCATATGTAGCTGACCAAGAGCAGGCCGAACATTCAAATTTTATGTAGTGTTTACTATATAACTTTGAACATGTCTCCTGAGTTCCCTAAGCATAAGTTTGGGCTCAAACTTGGCTGAGTTCATCTATTCAACAAGACCATGTGGTCGTATCAAGTGCTTATTTGGAATAAGATGAGCGGTTTAGGAGATAGGATATTTTTGCTTCCGTTTGCAGTCCATATCTCTAGAAGTCCGTGGTAGGCCTCGTTGATCCGGTTGCATCTTTCAAGTCAGACTTGGACATTTTTTAGATAGCATTCCAGATCAACCTTACATTCGAGGACGAGCTCGGTCTGCCAAGTCAAATTCTTTGAACGACCAAATATCATAGAGGGTTTAAAAGGTAATAAATAGACGGACGAATTATAACCCTACTTTTTTATAGTTTTTGGGGATTACATTCCTTTTAGCGGTTAGAAAAGCCCCTGAAAAACCAAACACCCTAAAAAGTTTAGCTCTTTTGAGACGATCATCCAGCAAATTCAATCTTTTCTGAGGGGCAAAACTCCGGCAAACTGGTCTTTTCAAAGGGTACATCTGGTAACCCGCCATACATCGTTTTACTCATGGACGTCGGAAAACTGTCAATTTTGCTCAAAATTGCCACATCTAGCATCATTGATCTCACGGGAATCGGAAAAGTCGAGGTTGCGCTTCTAAAATATCATCCTTTGCGTACCTGGCCATTGTTATTTGAAGAATTATTTGGTCGTAATATCAATATCATTTAAATCTTAGTTTTGTCCTAATCTCATGATTTGTCCTAAATTTGTTGTTTTCAAGGATACGTTGCAGCTCAGTCATCTGACAACCATGATTAATAATTATCCCCATGTAGGTATTGCACTTTAAGTGTAAGAGACAGCAATTTTAAATGTCTATTTTTCTGGCGCATTTTGTCCCCGCAGGATAGAAGAGCATAGAGAGGCTAAAATATCAACATACCTGTAAACAATAGCCCTCTGATGACCCCAGAGCATATTTTCAGGAGGTCGTTTGTCACAATCAAATTTAGGCTTAAATAATCCTTTTCAAAAGATTAGATTATTGTTCCAGGTCACATATCGTTAAAATGAATACTTCCTTTAACGTCACACCTTATAAAATGTAGCAGTTTCACTCATGAGCATACATAGACCATATTTTTATGCCTGAATATTTGCTGTCGTATTCTGTTTCTTGTCAAAAAATCGGGAAAGGTCTTTGAGTATTATTGTATCTTGTATTTATCTTTTTATAAGCATTAATATTTTGAAATTGAGGTATTAACTTTCCAAAATAGTCATCATTCTTCGTGAGCTGAAATCTCTCAAGTAAGTACAACTGACGATGTGTTTGTATGAAATATGAGCAGGCATGAACTTTAGGACGGTTTTTATTCATGTTTTTCTGGTCGACACTTGTTGCAATTTTGTAATTGTGAGTAAGGAGAAAAAACCCACACTTTTCAGTAAAAACTGGAGAGGGAATCGTATTAATGATAATATGACTGATGAATAGCTTTTTGGGTTTTCATGTTCTTTTTTATAACCGGGAAAATTGTTACTTCAAGCCTTTTTTGCCTTTAGGTAAACTCTTTATTGCGGATCGTCACAAAGCACATCGTTTTAGGCATTGAGGTCATATGTTTCTCATTTCTAATTTCCTGGAGACATCTTGACTAAATTTTCCTTTTGACAATAATCAGAAGAATTCTTTCACCCATGAGTTCAAGCGATAAGTGACATCTCTCAATAACTACTCAAGTCTTTCATGAAGAGAGTCTTTGAAGCAATTCTGATGATCTGTTATTTCAGCGACTCCCTTCATTAAAGACTTAACCAATCATCAGAATTGCTAAAATCCTGATTTTTATTGGACCAAGTCTGATTGTTGTCAAAGGGCAAGAGCGCGATGTTCCCGAGTCATAACTACATAGAGTTTAAAAAAAAGAGCAAAATGGTAAATTTTCCCTTTTTATCATTTCAAGATCCACATTACCAATAGTCTAAATATTTGCCATTGACTTTAAAAAGCTAGATAGGCTTCAGCATACCTTATATAGGATTGAATGGCAGTTTCAGTTTCATCTTTTTTGCCTCAATTTAGTCATTTAAAAGATATGTGACATGCAATTATGATAAACAATCTTTATTGGTACTATAGATAATGTTACGCGTATTGTGTGACATGTGTAAAGGTACATGTATAATCATCTTATACATTGATAGATAAAATAAAAGAATGGTCAGAATGATTTACTTTGGCTGGGAGCCGGACAAAGGTGAATGACCGGTGATTTTCCAAAGGGATCTCGGGCTAAGGACAATGGGGTGTTGGCAAGTCCTTGACCGAGAAGGACAACTTGTGTCCGAATATCACTTCCAGGAAGGTCAAGTTCCCAACGTTTTTGGACACTGACGTTGTAGGCCCGATAGTGAGGGACTCTGTTTGGATCTAGAATGTGCCCATATCATCTTGGTACATGGGGGCACGCAGAGGTATTGTTTGAGGACTTTGGTGAAGGTGGCATCGGCAGACTTGAGGGCAGATTGGGCAGGGTTGGGAAGTCAAAGGTGTAGGTCGTAGAAGAAAATTTGAATAATGCAGGCCCTGATGATAGAAAATTAAAGAAATCTGAAATTCTAACTGTGTCAGTATTGCTTTTTATGTTTGGTTTTTTTTATTTTGGTGCATTTTATGGCCACTTTTGCTCTTCATATTTGCACTTTTTTCCACTCTAGACATCACTAGGCCTAGGATAAATTTGATTTAAAGTTAAATAAATTTTAGATTGTTTGGGGATTTTATCGGCCAAAAAGTTTCCTCGGAACATCTAATTTTGAAAAAATAAGTTGCATGTGTGTATGTGTGAAGGTAGCCATAGGAGAAGCAAGTACTTCATTGTTGTGACTAGTCTGAATTCTTTTTGGAGGACTCAAAAGTGTAAACCATCACATTCACTACACTTGACTCTAAAACCTGGTTGAGGAAAAAGCTCATCGATACTTTTGAAGACGTATTGTATAAGATACCTTTTGCACCTTCTTTAAAATACTGCATTGTCCCAATCTTCTTGGTTTGTCGCAATAAAGTACAAGTTCTCTAATTCTCACATTCTCACATGCTTAACATTCAAAAGAGGAAATATAAAAATATTTGCATTTTAGCCCAGGTCTCCTCACCCAGAGTGAGATATCTTAAATAAAGCACCGAGAGCAACCAAATTTGATCTAAAGACCTTCATGGTTTAGGCTATCAATTTGGGGGTCCAAATTAGGAGTCAACTTCGACGGCTGTTGATTTCAAAGATTTTGAAATAATGAAATACATTGAAACCGTTGGTAATTGCTTCAACCTTTTGCAAAATTAGTTTCATGTTATCTTTTCATGTGTCTTTTTTGCTTTTAAACAGGCTTATATCTTTTCTTTGGATATTTTTTTTGTTGTGAAAAAAAATTATTGTGCTTTCAAAAATACCTTTTTTGTGATTATTTGGCCCTCAAAAAAAATGTTTTTCCGAGCCCTTGCCACGACATTCTATCGGGGCTTTGGTGTTGAACATAAACAGAATTTATTTTGTCTATCCCTTTTGATCTCTGTCTTTGTACACTATTGTTGTTCACGAGCTCTATAGTCTATTCACAGTCCTAGATAAACAACACCGGAAACTTGTGCCAATGGAATTTGACTTTGACAAAAAATGCATGAGATTCGTGGCGAACTCGTTCGCTAACTAGTAGCAATGTGCCGTACCTTCACTCACCCGGCAGCTCCATAGCTCCCCCTCCACCTCCCCTTGAGGCCTGAATGCGTGCCTGAATGCGTGCTTGAATGGGAATACTGGGACTAGGGTCTATTGAGCAATTGTCCCTCATGGAATATTGATCGGTTCATTGTGCAAAGGAACTAACTACCGCACTACAGTATAGGGAACGTCGTGGAGGTGATGAAACATTCCGAAGAATACAATCCAACAATTTCAGGAACTGTTGCCAAATCTGCCGCTGTGTCGACCTTGCTCCACGATCCAACAGAAATCCATGAATGCGCACTCGAGTCCGATCACGGGAAAACAGCGCTTTCTGACCTTTTCTACTTTGGCTGGCCGTCCTTTGAGCTTTGAGAGTTTAAGGACGCGTGATGCTGGACGGGTCGATGGGATTGCGTGCCTAACTAGCCGGGGGGCCTGATTATCTAGCAGTCCCCTCATGGATCAGCACATTTTGAGTTCAACATCTTTGTAGTACCTTCTTCAAGCCAAATGTATTGTAACCGCATAGTTGGTTTATGGCTGATGTCATCAGATATTTCTTTACTCTGGTGGAATGCTTTATAATAGATGAGCCTTTGACAGCTTTATTACAACAATCCCTGCAGCAGGTAACGCGTGAATAATTTCAGCATTTCATTGGGACCCCCTGACCACAGTCGTCCAAAACTGAAGCTCGCAAAACACATAATTCGAGTGGAGAAATGTTCCTCAGACCTTTGGACTTAGCCATTTAGCCTATCCGTCCGGGCTAAACGAGGTATTTCTAACGAGTTCATTCGAAGTCCAGCCCTATATCCTCTCGCTCTTGAGTCAATTTGCCGCTGTAGATGCAAAAGACAAGGTCAAAGGCCAAACGAACACTGAGCCTAGATGGAGGTGTCCAAGTCCTCGTGGCTAAAAATGAAGCTTGTCTTCCCTTCTCTACTCTGCTTGGCTGGCTTACTCCGATATTAGAGGCATGAGTGTAACCGCTGAACAATAAGTAAGTAGTGATCATTTACCCCGTGAAAGAATTCGACTTGCTCGTCTTGATGGTACGATCAAAAGCAAGTACTAAGTACTACTAATTCTACCGCTTCTACTTCTACTACATACTACTACAAAAACTACTAGTACTGAACTGAATTGTTGTTCTGTACTCCCAGGAGTGGGATGCTAATGCTCAATGCTTTCTTCTCCTTGTGATTTGCGGCTTACTTGGACTGCATGACATTCATCCATGAGAGTCCCGTTTAAGCTTGTCCGCCTTGTTGTTATTGTTATTGCTGTTGTTGTTGTTGTTGTTGGTGGTGGTGGTGGTGGTGGTGGTGGTGGTGTTATGATGACGATGAGGGCGATAGTGTTGACCCCGACCCTGAGGTGACAGAAAAAGAAAGGAACACTCGAATGGGACAAGGAATGCTGGCTGCTCGCCGAAAACAAAGATGAGTGACGAATGAGTAGGCCTACCTACCAACGTACGTACTGAGGGCATTTCACAGCAGGTGCTGAAACGGTGAAGTGTGCAAGAGGGTGTGCAAAATCGGCCAGATCAAATCGAGGTAGTTCGGCAAACGAGTCCTGTTCTTCGGTGTGTAGGGCGAGGTTTGTGTCTTTTTGAGGCGAGGGATAAGAGGAGACGAAGAGAGAGAAACGAGTGTAACTTTGATTGCCGGCTTAGCTCTTTTTATTGTGCTGGGTAATTATGAGCTGATGCTAAATAGAGCAATTCCAACAAGCGAATGAATCTCTCCCCAAAATATTTGGCTTCACCGTGGAGGCCCTCCTCTCCTTGGCATCGAATACTGTATGTGTTTATTGTATGGCGATGAAAATGTGATCATTTCTTGGTCCCTTCGCTTCGCTCTATTTATTGCTCAAGACCAGAACTCGATCAAGTTCTTGCTACGCCACTACATAGAAACACACACATTCAGAGACCCGAGATCCACCGAGATTTGGAAGGAACTGCGCTTGGAAGCACCCACACTGGAAGAAGAAATCCTTTTGTTTGCCTTGGAATATTACGTACAACGACAAGGACTGGAACGTAGTGGTCCGTCCTTCTTTCATCCGGTGGTGTGTGTCTCTGTGTATGTGTGCATAAAGAATTACCACTACTTGATATAGACAAGAAGGCCATCGGCACCACTATCATCCACGGTTCGGCCATCCCAATATCACCCATTCCCCCACACACATAGCCATACACAACTGCAACCACCACCACCACCACCACCACCATCAAGCTAAGCAAGGAGCCACTCAATCAGAGCCTTCTTTCTCACCGTCCTCGTCTGTGTACTTGTCTTGTTCTTGTTGAGTAAAGGCTCTACAAGCAGTCAACAGTAAGGGCCCAACGCTCCCAAGAAAGAACCTACGGAAACGCTCGGACGGACTTGGTCCTCATTGAACCATCCCAGTGGCAGAAACCAAGAATTGCTTGGGGGCTACCGTAACGAAGGCAAAGAAGAAAAGTAAAAGAAGATGAAGAGGACCAGTGACTTTGGATTGGGTCCGTTCTCAAGGGGATCAGATTCCTCGCGTGGAATGCACTGAGGACAGCAACTACAAGAACATATTTCAGCTTGAACTGAGTCCAAGCATTCCAATTTGCCTTCAATGATTAATTGTAGAAGAAGCAGATCAATCTTAGTGGGCACCACCTGCCCAAGCACAGCATTGTTGTCCGCTAAAAAACATTGGCTGGTTTCGGTAGCGACAAATCAAGCCTGGCCTCTCCCTCCCACTTGCGGGTATGAATGAGAATCCTTGTCAACGTCACGACCAGTGCAGAACTAACCAAAAGATAACCACCACGGTCAGCCGTATTTAGTTCTAAGCTCTCAGCCTCACGGTAATGTGTATGAGAGTGTTAGAGAGAGGAAGAGAGAAAGACAGAGAGAAAGAGACCGAAGACCGAAGATCGAAGACCGAAGACTGACCGACTGAAACCACTGTGAGCGTGAGCCCGAGAACGGGTAGATTATTTTTTGAACCAACAAGACCAGCCTTGCCTAACAAAGCATTGATAATGAAACATTGAAGGTCACGACGGTCCAAAACGTCCAAACAGAGAAATAATGGGTCCTCTGGCTGGAAATGGATACGTTCATGAGGACGACGATTGGGACATTGAGTTGGTGGTCCAAGGGCGGGAAATCGTCGTAAGTGAACAACTCCTCGTTTTACATTCCAAATATTTTGCTAGAGTTTTCGGCCAACTTGACAGCGAACAGGACACAGTGGTCTTGAAACGTGATCTCGGTTTGGATCCCCTCTCAAGGGACCGGGATCAGGAGCCTGATGAGGGCAACGTCCAATCAAATGCCTCCAATGTTAGTGGTGGCTGTGATGGTGGTGGTGGTGGTGGTAGTGGTAGTGGTAGTGGTAGTAGTGATGGTTCCATTCCGACATCCTCCACGGGAGAACCACTCACGCAAATCAGTCACGCCACAATGGCCACACTCGTGGAGTTCTTCTATTCTGGCAATTTGCAGATTGCCGAGCACAACGTCAAGCATTTGATGGAGGCATCTGACTTGCTGGCGATCGAGTCTGTGGACAAGCAGTGCTTCACCTTTCTCGCGTCCAACGTGTCCATTTCGAATTGTGTCAAACGCTTCATAGTGGCGGATGGCAAGCCAGCATGGCGGAAACTGGCCAAGAAGCTCCTCCACTTTATTCAATTACACTTTGATTCCCTCATGAAGTTGACCCAAATCTATCAACTCACCTCGCACCACCAGTTCAAGCGGATCCTAGCGGGAGAAAGGCTGGCCGTGCCCCGAGAAGAAAAGACCTTAGAAGCTGTTTTGGAATGGGTTCAATATGAGAGCGAACGTTACATTCATCTTTACACCCTGCTCCAAGAGGTCCAGTGGCCACTTGTCAAAAGCAGAGAGACCTTGATCAACGCGCTCAAGGATCCTTACATTTCCTACGAGGAGCGTTGCATCAATCTTGTTTATGAGGCTCTTCAATACCAAGAGCTGGGCTACGAACAAAAACTGGAATTTTGGAAGGATCCTGTCCGTGGCAAAAAACCGAACCGTTGGCCCAAGCTTTTGGCCGCCCTCCCCTATGCAGGCCAACTGATTGAATGCTTTGATTTTGAGACGCTCACTTGGGCCCCCCTCACGAATAAGCCCACGGCGGATACGTTTGGCGCGGAAATGTGCTATTTAGATGGCAAGATATACACGCTGGGAGGTGTCCAAATGAAGACGGTCGATCAATTCGATGTGGAAACAACTCAGTGGGCCGTCGAGTTTCCCAGTCTTTTGCAATATCGAGTAGCCCATGGCGTTACCTCAGATGATGAGCGGATTTATGTGACGGGTGGATCGGCCAAAGCCAGCCGGGACTTTGGCCCTGGACTCAATGAGATGGAAATCCTCCAGAGTTGCTCTTCTTCGCCTGGATCGTCCTCCAACACCAACACCAACACTACCACCACCAGTAACAGTATCAGCGCTGCGAAATGGATCATGGGTAGTTCCATGGATGTGGGACGAAGCTACTTGGCTTCAGCTCTCCTCCACGAGCCGGATGATCCCAGACACGCAGGGGATCTGTTTGTGGTGGGCGGGTGCCTAACTGAAACAGTGTCCACGGCCGAGGTGTACGACTCAAGGACACGGAAATGGAGGACCATTGCCAACACTTTGTCAAAACGAGATTCTCTGGCTCTGGTTTCTCTCGATGGCGAACTGTACGCTGTGGGGGGATTTAACAATCTCGAGAACAAATATCTCAAATCTGCGGAGCGCTATGACCCCACTACAGACACATGGACGGAGATCAATTCCATGCAAGTCGGTCGAAGAAGTCCAGGTGTGGTTCGACATAAAGGCAAGATCTATGCGGTGGGTGGAATGGGTGAGAGTGAGGATCTCAAATCCGTGGAGGTCTACGATGTCTTCCAAGACCAATGGAAAAAGTTCCCTCATCCAATGAGGGACACTTGCGGTGAGTTCTAATTCGGTGCTCTTCCTCCGTAACGAGCAAGTCGTACTTGTACACATGGTAGGGACAAACGGTAGGCATTACGGATGAGCGATGTCAATCATAGATTATATGGCTCGGACCATTCTAATGTTTTGATGGAGATATTTGCCCATGAATTGCTTATCTTCAAAGTTAAATGCTCACCAGATGAACGTTACAAATTGGCTCCAAAATCGAAATTTTTTTGTTACTATAAAGTGCTGCGTGTCAGAACGAAATGGCTGACTACTAGTCTTTTTGAATTCCAAAAACCTTTTCAATTTCAATCGATCTACACGAAATCGATTCCAAGTATTGTTAGAGACTTATGATGGAATAAGAATGAACCTATTTTAAGGTCCTCGAGATAAAATACGTAATATGATTTGCAATTGGGACCAGTTTGAGGGAAAACAATGCCACGAGTAGCACTGAAGCATCCCACCAACACAATGCAAGGTCTCCTCCTTTTATGGAAAGCTATTAGTCAAATAGCTTTCCCTCTGTCATCATTCGCAGCGACAATCTTGTATTGTATGAATTAGCAATGACGCATTTAAATAAATGCGAGTGCTTCATTTTATGCTCAAACTGTTTTCTAGGCTGGGTCAGTTGCTGTCTTGTCGAGAAGCCCTTAAGAATGATGAAGAATGAGCACGAAGAAAGAGAAGAGGAATCAAATCAGAGTGTCCCACTCTTACGAACAAACTCATCGACATCGTCCCAAAGGAACCCACAAGCCCGAAGCAAACGTTTTAGTCTTATTGAAACTATGGGACAAAACGTATCAGGGGCTGGACATCATCGAGACAATGGACGGAAACAAAGCCGAGACACCAGCTCCTCATCAAGGACGAGGTCGACCCAACCAAGAAAACTCTCGCGACAAGATGGCTACTCCTGAGAACGAACCCGCTCCTCCGAGGGCGATTTACGTGTGGTCGTCCAAAAAATCGAATAAAAACAGTACAATTCCGGGCTTTTGAATTCCTCCCTGCACAAGGCGTGAAATTGTTTGATGAATGCTTAGGATCCACGTAAGCGTCATGAAAGCAAGGAGACGAGAAACTGAGAGTTGGGTGGTCAAGGGATTTTGTAGGTACTGTACAACATACGTGCCCATAGATTCAGTCGGTGCATGCAGTACGGGTGGGTAAGTGGGTGGGGTGTTGGTTGAATGGTTGGCTGGAGTCGGGTGTGTCGAACGTCCAACTTTTTTGCTCGAGTCAGAGAAGAAGAGCTAGCGAGAGAGATCCAGCACCAATGACCCTATCGAAAGTCATGTCGAGCAAAAGAAGGCTATGATCGACTCTTCGTTGAAAGTTCCCTAAGGGATTATTTCATAATAGTTTCCTCCCAAGGGAAAAAAACAATCTCAAATAGACAAAGGCAGTCGTCAGCGGCCTTTTACATTCTAAACTGCATTCGATGTACGTTGTTTATAGCTTTTTGCCATTATCCATCCATCCAGTTTATTGTCAAGGCGTGAATCCATTCAAGTCATAACTTGTATGAAAAATAAAGACCACACACCCGTTGCATCGATCAGGTGAGCACACACTTCGTTTTGTTGACGTAAATACAAAACCTAAGATCCCACGTAGTTCCTTGAAAGTAAAACGCAAGGTCCCATTTGGCCCCAAGCGAAAGCAAGACCATGTCTTTTTATAATCAGATCGTGGACTTCTCAAATCAAGGCCAGCCAGTCAGCCACCCACCAGCAATCCGTTTCTGAATATATTCTGAGCTGTTTTTCTTGCCATTCATCTTCCTTTAAAGCCACCACAAACTAATCCCAATTGATCATTTGCTCCAAAAAGAGGCCTTCTCGAAGGAGAAAAACTGATTTCTTAGCAGTGCTGTGTGTGTGTGTGTGCGTATGTGTGGGGGGGAGTGGGTGAGGATGTGGGTACCACTTGCCAACATATAGTAGCGATGATTCTTCTTGGGAGCTCTAAAAAACCCTGCATGTACCCACTAAGAATTTTCACTGCTTGGCTTCTCTTCTTCGTCTTCTTCGTCTTCTTCGTCTTCTTCTCCTCTTTCTTTTCTTTAGCGGGTGAGTCTTGTTCGTTCCTCTTCTTAATGCCTGTCGGTCGCCATGTCGGGAGGAGGGGGATCGTGTTCGACAACGGACTTGTTTCCTTCCACACCCATACCTTGGGTATTTTATGAGCCCAACGGTGACAACTGACACCATGGGTCGACCCATCATAGTGGTCGGAATATGGAAAGTCTGTAAAAGATGGCCGAGTAGTCCACGAGCTGAACTGAATTCAGGAAGACCTCAAATGGATGCTGAAAATGCCAGATCAGCATCTCTCTGCCGAATGCGACCAGACCCAAACGGGACGGGGATCAAGGAAGAAGGTGCCAACAATAATTGTATGAGGTCAGAAAATTTATGATGCGAAAAGAAGATTCTGACAGACTTGACACTAGATTTAAAGCCCTTGGCGGATCGTAAATCAAATTTGCAAACCCGAACGGAAAAATTCGGTGGCGGTTTTCAGTTGCATGGATGACGCAACCCTCACATCCAAGATTTTGTTGGTAAGTAAAAAAAAGCTTGTCAAAAGGGAACGCTAGCTGAGAGAGTACCTAGGAACACAGAAAAGTGGAGTGGAACTCAAGGTCTCGTTAGAGCTCCAATTTGGCTCCAATTTGATCGTTAATTGAACAAGGTCGACACTCGAAATCACCTTTCATGGAAGGTTTTTAACTAACTTTGTCATTTTCAGTGAGGCCAGAGGTGAACTTTTCTTCCTTTAAGGTGACTGGGCACATTCAATGTCTCTCACTCTTACGCTCTCTTCTTCCGGTCAAACAAACGGCCTTGAGCATGCTCTCCTAATGATATCGTCCCCTCTCAGACAAAGAGGGATCTCAAAACGGGGAATTGTTCTCACTATCTATCTATCTCCTCCCTCCCCCTCCCCCCCTCCCTCTCCCACATACAGCCATCATCATGCTTAAGTATTTTGATCCTCAACTCCACCAAAACTCCCTCTTCAACAGTTCTTCAAAACGTCGTCCTTCTGAGCAGTCGAGCAATGTCCACACTTCTACACGTACAACAACAACAGCAACAACAACAACAGCAACAACAACAACAACTACTACTACTACTAATACCATTCGTTCTATATACTCCTTCTTTTACTAGGGTATGAGTGTGCAAACACAATAGTCGCCGTTTTGGGTGAGTCCTGATAGGTACAGCAGCCTTCTTTTACTAGGGTATGAGTGTGCAAACACAATAGTCGCCGTTTTGGGTGAGTCCTGATAGACCAACTTTCTTTCCACTTCTAACTTCAAGATGGAATGTTCTCCTCTCATCCTGCTCCTGCTTCTCTTCCTAGGTCTTCTTGTTCCTCTTGGCCTTCTTCTGAGTACTCCATGATGTGGCACCAGTGCCATACTAAGCCACTATTTCATTTATAAGATAAACTTTCACGACGTTCTTCTCCGTTTACTGGTACTTTTCTCACCTGTACCATCTGAAACTGCTGGAAATATTTCTCCAAAACAATTGCCTCTTCAATGTATCATATGTAAGCATAGCGGACTACACGTATCTAAATCATCTTCATTTTAGCACGTATATTGGGACCAATCAATGACTGACTTTGAGGTATTGTCAGAACCTGAGGCTAGCTCTCTGTGGGAGGAGGATGAAAATGAGCAATTTTACCAGTGCTTTGTCTCATGAATGGTGTTGGTGGACAGACACAATGGAGAACTTTTTGTTTGTCACAAAGTTCGAAAAAAAACGAGCCTTCTTCGCACGATGCTGCGATGATGTTGGATGTTCTCTGACGATTTCGGCCCACCATATTACATGGGCATGGCTCAGATTTTGGACTTGGACAACTCAAGTGAGCGAGATTAGGGGTAATTTAGTGAACTTGATTTTATTTCTCGTTCTCGGAAATGTTCATCCCTGGCGTTGGCTCAGGCTGATCCCAGCATGTTTGGGGACCGAGCGACAACGAACGATGACGACGACATTAGGGAGGGTTTAGACGTCATGTTGAACCAGATGCGAGAGAATAGAAGAGGATGGACCATGGTCTGGCTTGGGATTTCCCTCCTAATGCCTTACAGATTGCTCAGTTTTATCACACAAAGAGAGAGGTCAAGTGGTGGTAGCACCACCACTACGGACGTAAGTACATAGAAGAGGGGCTTAGTTCAATTTGAGCCCGACATTCGAGGAATTGGAGCGACAAAAAGGAAGAGCAGGCCTTCCGCCAAATTTCAATTCAACCTCAATGAGGAGCATATGCCACCAAAGATAGAGGTCATCTAAAACCAAGAAGACAAATGGCATGGATCTTTGGATCAAATGGCAAAATTTTGTAGATATATCTATCTCATTTGGACTCGAATCTTGTTCACTCGCTTATTCATAGACGGACGACAAAGTTTAGGCTCAGCTTGGAACATGTCTCAAAAGAGTTTCAAGTTCAGAGGGTCTGGAGTGCGTCAAACGATCCCACCTAATTTCAGTCCTAACGAGCTAACTCAAAAACCAACTCCTTCAGAATATGCTCTAACGTAAAGAACCTCTGGAACATGAGTTTCACGACCGAAACGAGTTTTGGATTGATTGGTCGATCCGCAATGAGTTGTCCTTTCATGTGATATCTACGTAAATAGTGATCGTGGGGCTATTACCAGCAAGTCACTAACATTGATTATAAAAATCTGTCATTGTCCGACTGAAAGGTTTTTTTCTTGGTTGGAATTCTTTTTCAGAAATTTGGCTACGCTAGGAATAATTGGACCGACAATGGGCTCCAATACCATGGCCCTGACTACTTCTATTACTACTCCTGGAACAGAGACCGCGATGGCGATGGCGATGGCGACGACGACGTGGACAACGAAAAAGAAGGAGTTATAGAAGCCGTACGGTATAAAAAGGATCAGGGATATGGAAGCGAGAAGGAAGAAAATGGGGTCTAAAAACGGCAGATACAACAAGATAGACAGCCCTTTGGGTGCTTAGGATACAAGAAGGGTTATTTGTAGTGTAATACAGAGGGAATATAGGGATTTAAGTAGATTAAGACCTTAAGAGATTTGGATGGCCTTTCCGAGGGAATGTCAGCCAGCGGCTGAGAGAAACTCTCCGAGCTAAGAAGCCCTCGTTTTGATGGTGCTAGCAACTACTACATCAGCAAAAGGGGATCTTCCCTCCCTCTCTCCTTCTTCTTCCCTCCCTCTCTCTCTCTCCTTCTTCTTCTTCCACCGCCACGAAGTATACAGTATAGCAGAATAGGGATAGTTCCCTTTGAACGGCGTTCTCAGGCCTTTGGTATGGATGGCAAGGCCGACCAACAGAGACGAAATAGGGAAATTGCTACAGACGTTTATGCCTCGTAATGAAATGAGACGCTACTAATGTGCAAAAGATTGCTCAAGTGATAAAAAGAAGAGAGAAAAATGGTAGAAGGAGCAACGATATCCTTTGGGAGCATAATGCTTTGGCTTAAGACGATGGCGGTTGCTTTCAATACCAAATTAGACGAGTGCGTATGTGACAGGTTGAAAGGTACGCGTTTATTGAGAATTCAAATTCAATATCTTTTTGTGGCTTATGTCGTATCTGAGTGAGTTTTCTACCGTTTGACTTCCATCTTTATTTTCGGAAACAAAAAGTCAAATGGCAAAACCGAACATCACTCACTCACTCACTCACTCATTCATAACCTCGCCGCCACCAACACCTTCACTTTTCATGAAGTAATCCCATGCTTCCCTATCCATTCTTCTCCTACAGTGTTCTTCTTGGCCGGTGTTCTAGTACCATCTTATTCTTCTCCTCCCATTGTTTCTTTCCATTCTTTTCATGTACAGAGCTCACTTCACGTCAAAATCCCTTTGCACGTTAACCTTGTTGTAGAAGGCGAGATACCTCATCCCGAAAATTGCTTAACTTAATTCTTGATCCGTCAACTCGCATTTTGCGTTGGCAGCAGCAGAAAAGTAGGTCTTCCCACTTGATTTTTATCTCAACTCTTCTTTTTTTGACTTTGTGTCAGTTCCAGAGGTCCTTGGGGGGCTGCACAAGTCCAAGGGGTGGATAGGTCTCAAGGCGGTGGTGGTGGTGGTGGTACAGGTGGCGATAATGATAATGATCATTATCCTGATGATGATTTGGATACGGCAGCTTTGTTGGTTACTTTTTCCGGGGTAAACCAGTGATAGTTGAGTTTGGCCCGCATACATGCACGCACTCACCCACCCACCGCGAGAATCCCAAACGGTATGGGGCCGCCAAAGAAAAGGCTGCTCATTCAACTTGCTCTCAGAGCTAGCAGCTTGGTTGGGTGAAATGGAGCACGGAAGTGGAGGGAGAACAAAAATTAATTGCATTTTGATGTAAATCTGTGAATCTCTCAACCAGCTAGAATGGAATGAATATAACGGATGAAGCACAAGGCTGGCCCATGTGTGTTGAAATGTATCCGTGGTCTTGGATTTTTCATTGAATTCAGGGAGATGAGTTCGCACAAAGCGACCTGGACTTGATGTGTGCACTTCGCTCAGCATTCCGTATACACACCCCTCGTCGTCTCTAAGGAGTCGAGGCATTCAGATGATCCAGATTTCGATCTGGTCTCGGGTTAAAGATCCTTCAAAGTTTGGTAAGACGAAGGAAGATATGGGAAAAGAAAAATCATTCCTGGGGTTCATAGACCACGTACAGCAATAAGGCTTGGCCTACTAGAACCGCTCAGATCTTTCAGTTGAGTGGTGGTGTCGGACATGAATGTAATTCCATTCTGGCCACAGCACTGCCATATATTCTTTTGCTAACGTTGAATTTGGCTGGATGTGTTCACTGCTTTATTCTCATCATCTTTTCCATAAAAAGGAATGTCCGTCTCTCCAAGGAACAGGACAGAAATGGAAAAGGGATTGCCATGTGCTCAGCCCTCTAAAATTGGCATATAACTTAGTTCAAGGCCACTCATAACTACTGCACACACTAGTTGGGCAGTCAGAGAGACTACGTTTTTTGGCTGTTTCCATCCGTGGTGGTAACAGGAGTTGGGTTTGCAGATTTTGCCTTGGGTAACGCCTGGATGAAGATTGCTGTTGTTGTTGTTGTTGTTGCTGCCGTTCTGATGGAGGATGGTAACGGTAGTAGTAGAAGTAAGTAGTAGTTGTAGTAGTGGTAGTAGTGGCAGTAGTAGTTGCCAAAGCACCATCAGTTAGAGCAGTAGGAGTAGCCTTAGTGGTAGTCGCGGTGGTGGCTGTGGCTTGATTGTGGTTACATGGTGATGAAGGTCGGAGCAAAATGGAGGACAGATCGTCAGAATTTTGAGGGGACCCTCTGGCTTAACTACATACATGTACTACAAAGAGGAATGTTGTTAAAAGAATGAAGGCGGCAACAACCAAGGCCACGCCTTTCGTGGGAATCACAGCTGGCCTCTTACAGATTTGCAAGGAACTCGACCACTTTTGAAGTTTGGATCTAAATCCCAATTATTGAGACAAGGGAGGCTTAAAACCGCGTTTTATCCTCTGTCAGGGGCAGCATGGCCTCGTCCAGATTATTAGCCGATTGGCTGTTGATGGTGATTGTATAGGCTGCAGTGGCCATGCCCGAGGACGCTGCCGCTCTTTGGAGAGTTCCAACCACAGTCTCGGTGGAACCATTAGCTACCAGCAAATCGGGATGAGCTGACGATCCGACCAAGCTGGGTGCTCGACGCATGAAACTATTTCCTCGGCCCCGGATGCGGGACTGTCGGCTTTGGTGGTGGTGACGGCCACCCTTTTTGACCATAAGGTAGTACATTGTCAGGAGCATGAACAAGGCTATCAGAGCCACGCAACTCAGCCCCACGTACTTAGGAGCCTGGCTCACAGCCAAATGACCCGTGTTTTGGTGATGAACCGAGGCCCCGGCGTCAATGGCGGTGGCAATGGCCGAACAGGACGTTTCCAGGGGCTTGCACTGGCAAGTGGCGCGGTCTTGGTAGTGGCCACTCACGCACATCCGGGCTCGACAACGACACGTGCACGATTCCTCGTCCCATTCGCGTTCAAAATCCTTCATGCAACTGGATTTGAGATTGGCAAATTCGCTTTTGCAACGACACAAACATTGGTCCTCATCAAAGACCTTGTTGTAATGACAATTGGTGAGGGTGCATTTACAACGGCAAGGACCGCGATGCTCTTCGATTTGAACCGTGGAGCAGAGCTGGAACGTGGCTGAGCTATTCGTGCCCACAATGATATCCACTTTGGTGTACTTCTTTCTCTTGGGCTGGCACTCACAGCCAGGGCGTTCCAAGCACAGACCTGGAACGAGGAACAAAAGGTCATACACATGTAGTACAAATATATGCCTAGTCATTGGTAATGAATGGATGATAGGCGGATGCAAATTCAATTTCAACGGCATTGGGACTTGAATACCGACTCGGATGGAGGAGGCCTCTTAGCTTGACGCTTGGAGCCGCCGCCACTGGTTCTTCAAGCCACCATTACTCTTTTATCTCCATGGGTGATTGAACTTCCTTTACTCGATTATCACTCCATTTCCTTCATATTCTCGCTCGCGGCTCGCGGCTCCCAGCTCCCGGCTCCCGGCTTCAGTGGCGTGGTTGACTTCTCTCTCCATGCCTCCTCCGTCTTTTGCCTCTATAAGAATGGGTGTGCACAAAAGCTGGCAGTGGAAACGGGGCTCTTTCATACATCGATTTCAAAGTTCCAAAAGAACTAACTGTGGATGAAAGAGCAACCCTTGAGGCCCAACCAACCGGCTATAATGAGAAGCAGGAGAGCACTTTTTTGTGCACAAAATTCCACATCTAAGAGCAATAGCTCTTCCTCGCCACCAATGGTGGGCGAAGACTCGTGTGTGTCTACCTATCCAGCGAGTACCCACATCTCTGTACTATATTACTACTACTACTACTACTACTACTACTATTACTACCACTGATACCATTTCCTCACTCCATTCCTGTGCACCATTCTGTGGGTTCTACTCGACAGATATGAGATATCATGAGACTTCGATGAAAAGAAAGATGAAAACGAAGGGAGAAAAAAGAGATCGCACGAAGAAGCTCGCTCGAGTCAGAGCTTCAAAGGTCGAGTCAAGAGGCAAATTGGCCTCTTTCTCTGCGTTTGCTTCTTTACTTCTTTTTCCTCTTCTTCCTCTTTTTCTTTTTCTTCTTTGAGCCTCGTTGACTCGTCGAGCTGGGAGTTTTTCTTCCCACTTTCTTGTCTCACTCAATTCGGGTGTATCCTCCTCATTCATTCATTAATTTATTAGAATTGGAAATAGATCTTCTTTTCGATCGATCTACAAAACGTCAACTTTGGGCTGGCTGAGATCCACTTGGATCAACATCATTGAAAGGAGTGAACCAAGACAGCCTCAAGATTCTAGAAGCATGATAAAGGAGAAGAAGGAAAAGAACAAGTAGTAGTTGAAGGAGGAGCGGGAGAAGCAGACGAAGCAATAGTTGTCGAAGAAGACACACGAGCTAGGGATAAAGCAAAAGCCGAAGAAAGAGGAGACGAAGATGATAAAGAAGAGCGGAACCCAAACCTAGATCAAACTGGGCCAAACTCGGCTCAGCCATAGTGGCCTAAACCGGCAGCCAACGCCAGACCAACACGCCTAAAACGAGAACTGTGTACAGTAATGTAAGATTGCGAACCTACCTAGCTCCCAAGGAGATCAAAAAGGCCTGTCGTTCGAGTCTTTCATAAAAGATTTAGATAATATCGGAAATTCGCAATAACCCTATCAGGATGACATGCTGGGATGTGCGGGGAAAAATGGACCCCCCTCGAGATTAAAAACAAAATTGCACAAACACCATGATTTGAAATGGATGAAATTGGGTACGGTATTCCACAACCGAGTCGGCAAATAGCTGGCTGAACTTAGTAGTCGAACTACATCGAAGTGTGCATTTACCCACGGTGGAGTTTCCACGAATTTTCGGAGAAATGTCCTCCGTCCTCCTCGTTCTTGTCCTCCTCCGATCCATTCAACGTATAGTTGGCGTAGTAGGCAGGTACGGTAGGTCGTTGAAGATAACAACTTTTTCATCTTTTTCCTTGGCTTTCACGCGTAAGTCCCATCATTACGAACACCAAAGGGAAGCACTCAAAGACGACGTTAATCTACTAATGTTTTCAATTTGTTTCTCAAACGTAGGGGGAGGCGTTCGTCCCACCCATCCATCCTCCCACAGCAAGTTGACCCAACGTTTGAATGTACTAACCTTTCAGTCAACCATTTTCCTCCATAGTCTCCTGCCATGCTGTCTCCATCCTTCTTCCTCCATTCACTGAATGTCCCTTTTCGCAAAGCATGGGATCTTCAGCGTAATTGAAGGGTAACAACGTACTACGTACGTAAGTAAGCTTAAGCTTACCACTGTATAAAAGTCCATACTTGGTTCAAAAGGAAAGAGACACGTATATTTCCTAAGATCACCAGCGAGTACATTTCAGCCGCTTAGCTTAGGAGATCAGAAGCAGGAGCAAGAGCAAGAGATGCACGAGTAAGAGGTGCACGAGCAGGAGGATGCCATGGGACCGTTTCTGTCAACAGCAACGCCGATGACACAACCAGCACTATGATCATGAAACAGAAAAAGAATGGGAATAGGAAGAGGGAGAGGAAGGTTTAGATTTAGAGGAAGAAGAAGAGGGATAAGAACAAAAGCAAGCGAAGAGGGTGAACGATGATGGCCTTTAGGGAAGGGCCCTTTGAAGTACAGTTAGTCACCTCCTTCGTTCATGTACTTCTTTTTGATGTGGATGAGGTGCCGGTCAAATGCCCCACAGATGGATGGAGAAGGTTGGGATTCATTTCTGCATCCCATTCTCATCACAAATAGAACTTTTGAACGGCTCTTTCAAGCGAGTTGCCCCTCTCGCTTCATGGCTTCATCCTCCACGGTTGCCACAATTTCGACCTCAATCCTCTGCCGCTTCAAGTCTCATCACAAGCTACGAGTGCTAAGTCTCAATTTTCTTCGACCTTTTCTAATTGTATTAGTACGAATTTCCATTTCCACCACCTATTGCTGGTCACAGCAATTTCTTTTCTCTTTTCAGTCGCATTTCGAAACGGGCAAAAATGCTGCCAACTGGTTTGAATAAGCCCTTGAATCGGTTGGTTGGAAAAGAAAACGATGCCCCAAGTTCAACTGACGCAACTAACTCCTTGCCATCACAGTCTGCAAAGTTCTACTTAGCCATTCAAGTTCAATTGTAATAACAAGTGCCGCAATTTTCGCCAATCAATTAGCTTTTCCTCGCGCCTGACTCATTACGATTCTAAAGTTACTTTTTCGCATATTTGCCCGTTGTTTTTCTCGCATAAAAATGCGAAAACGTATGTAACACTTCATTTCAGTCAATACCATGTTCAGACGACTTTGGAACTTAAATGTAACTACGGAGAAATATTTCATCTCCATGTAGAAGCTGTGGTCATAGTATGCCGCTTCTATGAGATGCACTTCTTCAGGAACTTGATTCAAAAGTGATGTTTATACTCAAACCCAAAAAATCGGCCAGTATGCCTTTAATCTAATGTACTCATTTCCGCCCAAAAAAATGACAGCATATACTAAAAATGCCTCAGTTAAACTTTCGCTCAAGCCAAATCAAGAATCAAAAAGTACTATTATTATCTATTGACAATTAATCCCTACATATCTTTCCTTTTAAGACAACCTTGTCAGCAGCCTGGTTCGTTCTCTTTTTTTACGCTTTCAGCTCTTAACAATGCCATCTTGAGGATCATGAAATTCAAAAGCTTTGACCATTGGGTTTTCAATTTTTCCACTACAACTCGAGGTGGAGAAGTTTTCAGTTCTGGAGGAACGAGCTTGTGTGTCAAAGTGTAGTTGACTTTTGGAGCGAGTTTGAGCCGAGCAACTCCGTGGCCGGAGAGACCGAACATCAACTACGCCACTGAAGGGCATCCATTCCATCTCTCCTCTTCCTCCTCTTCTTCCTCTTTCTCTTCCTCTTCCTCCTTCTCCTTCATAGTTTCCTTCAGAACGTCGTCGTTGGACGTGTACTTATGTAGGAAGCCTAGCACCTACCATCAGACAACGCGTGGAGAGATGTTCGTTCGTTCGTCTCTCACGGTCTCGGTGAAAGGAAAAAGTTTCCAACTTTAATTTGATATCAAAACTGGGGCACTAATGGCATAGATCTAGAGGCATTTACCTTCTCCCCATCCAACTATTCCAACCATGGCCAAAGAAAGAAGGAATGAATTCACAACCTGGGTCTCACTCACTCACCCAACAGCCACCCACCCATTCAACCATTCATCCATTCGTTCATATCAAGTTGCCTCATGTGTATGCCTTGCCTCCGGATTTCACTATACATTGCACCTCCACACTTTAATTTGGCTGTCTAGAGAATATCCATACACTTGGAAATTCCATCCAGGTCCATGTCATGAATTTGTACGTAGATCAATTTTTTGTTTCCCTACTCTACCGATATGACAAATCCATTGGATTAGAGTTGACAGCATGATCGAGACATGGAGACGTTTTGCGTATTCGCTGCCACAAAAACCCAGCTTGGCAGAAAAAGAGGAGCTCAGAAATCTGCTGCTGGAACGTCTCTCATGTTATGGGACGCGAAGGCCGGGAAAAAGCGAAAAAATCCCGCTTCGCCCGGCCAAGGCACAACCACGCATGATCGGGAACAAGAAACTCGAGTCAAATGGAAACAAGACATAAAGACGATGCACGAGCGGAAACCAGAAAACGAGGAGGGCACACAAGAATGGCACACAAGAATGGCACACAAGAATGGCACACAAGAATGGCACAGGAAACAGGCTTAGTTTTTGTGGCGGTTGATGCCGTTACTACTTCCATTCTCATCATCAGCATTGCTTCATTGTTGTTACCTGTGCAGCGTGGAACCACCACGTGACTGGGTTGGACGTAATTGACGATGAGTTCCTGTGGAACCGGAACAGCCACCACTGTGTCTCGCACTAGACAACGATGAGCATCCAGTTTGGCCATAAACATCTTTTCTTGATGCTTCAAATTTTTGACCTTGCATTCTTCTTGGTCATTAACGATCTGCAGCGAGTCCTGATACAGACTGTCCGCATCTGAGGTCAATGAGAGCAGAGAGGAGGCCATCGAAAGCGACGTTGAGGCCGAGGCCGAGGGTGTCTTCACCGCCTGAGAGGCCACAGCCAATACCAATATTAATATACCCGCTGCAGGTGAGCACGGAGGTCTTGGGAAACCCATGGCGGGGTTGCCAATGCCAAGTGGGTGGTGATGGTTGCTTCGGTGATGGGGCCTGGCGACAACGCAACACACCAACAACAATTTGGTTTCGGTCGAGCTACAAGTGCACCATGTCTTGTGAACAAGGAGAACTGTCCATTGCAGCAGGCATCCGCCCTTGTTACCTACTCTCTTCTTGAGTAGAGTTGGCTTGTGATTATGGCAAACAAACCCGAAGTAGGCTGAATGTGTGTGTACGTATGTAAGATGACTTGCATTTCATCGGCCTTGATCGTTGTGGTCAGAGCTCATTCATCACGGAGTTTTCGTTCATCTCCCGGCGGCGACGGCTGTTCGGATCCCGTTCGCTTGCGCCTGAATGCCATCAATCCGAGGCCAGCAGCTCATTCGATCACCGTGTATCACTTCAATCATCTTGATCATTCTTACGTACTACAGAAAATTCCCCCAAGACTTGTGAACAAGGATGGGAGGTAGTCAATTGAAGAGGAGATTGGGGCCCCTGTGTTCCTTTTGTCTTGGTCGTCGATTCCTTGATCTCCTTCCTTCTCTTTTCCTTCCTCGTTCTTATTCTTGTTTCTTCACTGTCTCTCCACGTCCAACGCACTCAAGTTCCCGACAACAAATGTGTTATTGAAAGGCCTTGCCGTTCTTCTTTATCTTCTACTTGAACACTGAACTGGGTTTGGAAAATGTGGAAGAGTAAGAGGTGGGTTTTGTGTGTGTGTGTGGGTGAGTCGGTGGTTCGGTCGGTCGCTCGGTCGGTCGCTCGGTCTATCGGTCGGTGTTTCTCGATCCGTGGGTGGCGCGTCCCTT
Organism: Tigriopus californicus; assembly: GCF_007210705.1. Classification (NCBI taxonomy): domain Eukaryota; kingdom Metazoa; phylum Arthropoda; class Copepoda; order Harpacticoida; family Harpacticidae; genus Tigriopus; species Tigriopus californicus. The sequence goes on along the minus strand of NC_081440.1, from coordinate 8,662,707 downwards.
TTCATCCCGGGTGGTTGGATCTTCTTCCTCCTCTTCCTCCGCCCTCGAGACCTCTCTTCAGGGTTACTTAATACTGTTCTAGAGCATAGAAGTCACTCTACGTACATGCAATACTAGCTAGCACTCAGCCAGCACTCGATCCACTTTCGACCGGCGTTCTACCGTTGGATCCACAGAGGCGGTCTCCCCGTTCCCTTCTTGGGGCTTCTTGAGGCTTCTGGGAACATGGATCAATTTCAGGATATGCGTAACCCAATGGAAACAAAACTACATCCACGTCTCGCCTACCAAAACACTCGAGTTTTGGTAGCTCTGTACCTGTGAAGCGAGAAATAAAAAATGGTCGAAAACAATAGCGGTCTAAATCGGGGGCCACTACAAAGCCCCGATGGCCGAGGAAAAAGCGAAATTTATCATCTTCGCCTAAATCGGCGATACACTCGCTACTCCTGTTATGCTCTTAGGGGAGACCCACGAACTGTACATAGATCCATGGGTACATCTCTTCACTCGCCAGCCCATCATCACACATGTTGCAAAGGGCATAAAACACATATTTCTTCTTCAACTCAAAACAAGGCGAGGGAAAGAGAGAGAGAAAGAGAGAAAGAGAGAGAGAGAGGGAGCGAAAGAATATTGGAAGAGGTCTTCAAAGACTTTGACAACGTGCCTTGAAGTGCTCATATCGTGCGTTTCGTCGCAGTGCAACACCGCTGTACCAATATGCTTTCCACCCACGATATGTACGTTCGCTTTTTGTACGGAATCTGAGCAAGGCGAACACGAAAGAGAGAAAGAAGGGTGTGTGGGGAGTGGACGAGGGGCGAGGGGGATTTTTTCATCCATGCATTCCACCCTCTGCCACAAAATTGCTCAATCTCAGGTCAAATCTATTATTGTAATGCAGATGAGCCACCGTTGGCTCATGGCCTAAGGGGGGGCCAGGGGAGAGCAGAAAGCGATGGTAGAGTATACTCTACCATTTAATTTATGCACTAGATATCAACCTGGACTCGATCGTCGATTCATCATTTTCGTCATATCCCCCAACCCCCTTATTCATGAAAATCGCCCCAACCGGAGATATCCATCCAGTCCTTGAGTGGAGATTTCTCTCTTCGGACTGAATCATGGACTGAATCGGGCTCATTGATTGGTTTTTAAGCATTTCCTCTATCCACTTGGGATCAATTTTTTTCTGTTCTTTCTTGTTTGTTTGCTCCTTTTCCACTAGAAATCATTATATCAAGAATAAAACCCGGCCCGACAGGGTTTCAGAATGGATGAAAGAAAGAACCAACCAAGGAACCCACCAACTAGGAAGATATAGGTAGGTGTGGGAGAATGAGAGTAAGATGCACTGAAGTGAAGCGAATTTATCTCTTTCCTCTCGGACTCCCAAGTCCGGCTTGTCCGGCTTGTCCGGCCTTCTGGTAGAGTTCAACTGCGTTGTACGCCCAGGTTGTTGTTGATGTTGTTGTTCCATGGATGTTTGAAGAACGCTCCAAAACCATGGCACTTGTCAGGTGGGACCATGATGGGATGGAAAAGGAGGACAGGATCCACAAGACGCACGCACAGTCGCACTCTCTGACCTTCAACATCAATAACATTTGTTCACGCTTGGAGTTCCACCATTTGAAACTCGAGAACTATCACGAATGTATATAGGTAGGAGGAGGTACGCCGGAAACCGTCGGATCAAATGATTTATTTGGTATCTGTAACATTTGATTTGATTCAGGATGCGAGGTAAGCCTCGAACTTGAAACCCCAAAGCAATGTCACTAAATGACAAAGCAGGAATGGGAGCCACACATTCGAACAGATTCTGGCACACCTAGGGACGGCAAAGAAGCCCTTCGAATAATAGGGAGAGGATGACTGTTTTAAGAACAAATTCTTTTAAAGGCGGCCTTTTCTCCGGACTTCATCTCTTCCCTGATTTTGGGGAAGTGAGTTCTCGCGGTCATTGAATTAACTTTTGGATGTCAATTTCAGAAGTTGGAAGCGCCAAGAAGATTTCGAGTGCTTCGTCGTCTCTTGACTTTTCAGAACCCGACAAAGTCTAAGAGAAGTAGAAGTATTGTTTTGCCTTCTCTGCTTGGGTAGATGGGAACTTTTTTGTTACTCAAAGCAATGTGCACATTCACTCGCCCAATGCTTCTCTGGAAATCGTAAGTGAGACAAGCTTCCCTGGACACATTTTAAGGATGGAATTTATTGGGGTTTCGGAGTCATCACATATCAGGTCGTCAAATAATATTTGTCGATGAGGCAAGCTTTCTGACAATTGTAATTTATCAATGTAAGTTCGACAGTTTCTGATTCTGATGAGACCTCAGATGTTTGGTTCCTCGTCTTTTCGATAGCACAATCATTTGGGAGTTTTTTTCGGGCCGGGGGGAGGCCTCAACGCATCTAACCACCCTCAGTACGTACGCTTTGTTTACATAAGGAGTGGACCAAGAGCATTCCTTCCCAGGATCAAACCGTTGGCGACGTGGCCTAACAAAGTAGGGTGTCTGAGGAGCGAGCTCTTGCTCATTCATGTGCGAGTATGTGCCGTGTTTTCCTTTCTAGCGTCCTCCTCTCTGGGGAGGTGAAGTATGTAGAGTAGTTGAATGATATGTGTAGAAGAAGTGAAGAACCGAAAAGACGTCATCCAAATCAGCTTTTGTAAAAGCCGAAACAGGCCGCTAACACATAGACAGGCGAACCTCCGAACAGGCGGACACACGGACAGAAGCATGGACCGAAGGAAGAAAGGCCACCGAGAGCATAAACGAACGGGTTGATGGAGGAAAGAAGGAGGGAGGGAGGGATAGTTGGTTGGTTGGTTGGTTGGTAGATGGATGGATGGATGGATGGACAGATGGATGGATGAATAATATCCCAGAAGATGAGGGACACAACGCGAAGAGGATGGGGATTAGAGTTCCATTCGGAATGGCTGGAGCAGGTCCACGTTCAGAGAATGGACCTCTAATAGCTTTAAAAAATGTCGACGAACATCACTTGAATGGTGCAAACACGAAGCTCAGAGATCATTTCCAACTTACTTGCTCCTGGGGTGAGTACGAAAAATCAACGATTCGGCCATCTAAGGTCACTTGATTGGGTCTGGATTTCAGACCGATTATGGAAATCGAATCCAGGAGCATGGTCTCAGCCAGAAACCCTCTGTGACGCACTTGCGACTGGAGGTCTCGTGAGGATGTCAGATTAAAGAGGATGTGGTTATGTCGACCTCCAGACCCATCATCATACGAGTCCAACGCGTCCCCATCGTCCCAGAACAAATCCCCAGATGCGCTCCCACTCGAGCTTACATAAGCTCGTGCATGAAATGGCAATCTTCGGCTACGATTGAAGAAGGATAAGAGGAGGCAAGGCATGAAACAACCCGCCCTTAAACGATTAAGCACACCGTCAACAATAACTATAAGCGATGCCGCACCTGTCTGTAGTGGTAGGAGCAGGAGGTTTTAAAACCAGGATGCTTCCCCCCCGAGCCAAAAGCGGAATCGTGTCAAGGGGAGCGGGAATCTTCACAAAGGCACCCCCTTCTTCATGGTCTGATTTAACGTGCGTCTCCCAATTGTACCAGACCCCTTGGGGCAAATAGCAATTCACATGTATTGGGCCCTGAAAGGAAAACACGTGTACGAGCACCCTCTCAGATGAGCATACGCAGAATCCAATCTACCATCATTTGTCGACCAACTAACCTCTTCTAAGACGGGAGCAATCATCAGGGCGCTACCCCACATGAACTGACTCTCGCCCAAATAATAGGCCATTTTGTCCCGTGGGAACTGAAAGAACACCGGTTGGGCCACAGGTGTGCCTTTCAGATGTGCGTGAACAAACAGCGTGTACAGATAAGGCAACAGGGAGTAGCGAATTTCCAAAGCTTTTCGAGCAGCCTTCACCACCTCGGGTCCAAGAGACACGGGGTCTTGATCAAAGGCCTCGAGAGTGTTGTGATTCCTGAAAAATGAGGCTAAAGCTGTTTTCCATTTTGAGAATCCCTCCCCGGGAGAAAAGGACCAAGGCCGATGAGCGAGCGTTGGGAATAAATGGAAAAAAGTAAAAAAATTACCTGGAAAACGGATAGAATGCGCCGAGTTCCATCCATCTCTGGCAAAGAGGAACAGTCGTGTTCCCGTTGAAGCCACAAATATCCGCTCCCACGAGAGGAATGCCAAACATGTTAAAATTCAGTACACCTTGAGAGTATGGAATGGGAGTTTAGCCGTTTGAAGAAGAGGAACAAAGTTTTCGTACACAAAAATCAGTCTCGAGGTCTCCCTTCCGGGTGAAAGTTTGCTTTTTTGCCCCTCCTTTTCCGTCTTGTGAATTAGGAGCCAAGGAGGATATATCCTCCATATGTCGTCACAAGTTTACAAGATCTGGCAACATTAATTATCTAGCTAATTAGTGGCACATCTTGAGAGGGTGAGCAGACCCCAAATGGAACTGGGATGGCATTAGAAGCAACCAGCTCGGAGCAAAACCATTTCTTTCTTGTACCTTTCGGCCTTGATTTATGAGTCGGGACCTTCAGTCTAACGACGTTCAATCTCTTTATAAGGAGATTCTCAACTGCAACTGACTAAAGAAATGCAAGCAGCGAAGAGTCTTACCTGCAATACTTAGCCTCATAGCATCCCAATCCGAGTGAATGTCTCCGGTCCAATGTCCGCCATAGTGTCCTTGACCCGGAAACGTGGACCTCGAGATAATAAAAGGGCGTTTCCCTGGACGAACGTTTCGTAAGGCGGCATTGGTCACCACGGTCTCAGAGTGGCCAAACAGATTGTGAACATCATAATGGGAGTAATTCCCGTAATGAACCGCGGAGGGGCAGATATTTCGGAAGAATAGCGATTGTCCTTTCACGAACCGCGGGACATAAGGGGGGTGATTGAGATGGCCCCCTCTCTCAGATATAGAACAACCGTTGAATTGACCCGACCAAAAGTTGGAGGGCTCATTCATATCAATCCAAGCACCGTCAATTGGCACCTGGTGGTGCAAAAATAACCGCATGGTCACGCGCCCAATTGATATAAAGGCGTCGAATTAGGTAGATTCTTACGAGATCATGAAAGTCTTGAATCATCTCTGACCAATATTGTATGGTCTTTGGATTTAAGAAATCTGGCCAAACTGTGCTCTTCGGATTCCACACGCGACCCACGAAAGGCTGACCGGTTGAATTTTTCATGAAAATGTCTAGTTCAATGCCGCGATCATACGGGGGGTAGGATCCCACAGGTTCACCTCCGGACACGCCAGGATCGATGATGGTTACGTAATGCATTCCATTCTGGAACAGAATGCCACGTCTCCAGATTTTCGAGCTACTTAACCACCGCCGAAGAGTACAACACTTACCTCATGCAATTTTGCCACGAAATCAGGTAAGTCCTTAAAATGATCCGTATCCAAGGTGAAGTCATTTCGACGCGCCATGTAATCCAAATCATTCCATTGAGTATCAATAGGTATTTTGGCGTCAATGGTTTGTTGCAAAATCTTCTTAGTTTGGTTCAGCGTCGTCTGTCCGAATTTGCACTGATGATAACCCAATGACCAAAACGGCGGTAACGCGGGTTTTCCTATCAAGTTCGCATATTGTTCAACGACTTCCATCGGGCTTGGTCCGATAAACAGATAAAAATCCAAAATTCCTCCTATGGCGCGAAACGTTAGTGCCGGGGTTGGTTGGAGTATGACCTCTGAAATAAAAAACTATATTGCAACAGTGCACTAAATGATTTCGGTTACCACTGTAATCGTACCCATAGCATTACTATTCCTGAGGAACACGCCATGACTGCTGCCCTCTTTGTCCGATGCTAAGTAGAAAGGATGTGATCCATAAATATTGGTGGCCTAAAGTAGAAAATACACCCGATGTGGACTTCCTTGGGATCCTTCGCCAAACAGATTTGAATGAGATAGTACCTGGGGTGACGGGGGGTCATCAAAATTCCACATTGTGTAAGTGGACCAATTAATATCCTTCAAAAAAGTGCCCTGATTTTCGCCCAATCCGAAAATTCGATTTGAAGGTAGTCGAGTAGAAATTTGCAATAACTGATCGGCAAAAACGAATCCACCTATCCTGGCTGAATCAAACCTGCAACAAATTAAGTAGTTTTGCTCAGATAATAATCATATCAATCCGCAATTGCATTGGCTGGCCATACAAGACATAGCCGGAGTGTTTCCGCGAGATCTTGAACCCGAACGAGTCCTTGACAAAGGACACAACAAAATCGTCGGCCAACTCTGGGGGATCAGAGTTAGAGGTGACTGGGGCCATCCTGTCCGGAATCTCGTACCGGGCATGGTTTGCATCCTTGATCTAAGCGTAAAGTTTTGTCTTTAGGTCTTTGAACGGTAGCCTTCAAGCAGGACCCTCTCGTTATTGGCACCTTAACTTGAATCGTGGATCGATCCACCACTCGAACTTCCACGGATACCAGAACGACATCGGCCGGGTAGGGTGACTTTTGGGTCATTTCATATTGCACTACCCAAGCATCTACACCCGTCTGAGTAGAATTGACCCAACGATAAGAGCGGTAATTGGCCGGATAGAAGCAGTAGGGTACGTCGGCTGGATTTGGTCGGGAGTCGGACTCGAGTTTGGGCTCCAGCCAACAACAACCTCGGGCTTGGCATTCATCGCGGTTGGCCCCGGCTTGGGGAAAGCAATCAAACCTGAAAAAGCTCAATGCGTTGGGGTAAGGAATAACGCCCACCCAAGGAAGGCCGAGCCCACCTCATCTCATTGGACCACACAGCACATTCATTACCGGCATGGCCGGCCGCCACCGCTGACAGCCCGTCATCATCGAGGCAGTCCGGCTGGTCCTCGAACTTGACATGAGTGGGCCGTGGAAGCGGGGCTCCGGGGGCCATGGCAAACAACGTGAGCAGCCAAACCGAGACAGACACCACCGTGAGGGCCAGGAGAATGAGGGACAAAGGGTAGCCCTGAGGGGTGGAGCGGGTCTCCTTGTCGACTTCGGCATCCGTCAGTCCTTGATATTGGGGCTGGACGGGGTGGACAGCGGGCCAGATCCACTGGGACGTCAAACGTTCGGAAAACTTCATGGTCTTGCTTGGTCTGGTCCCGTCTGTTCCCTGTCAGGCCGTGGCCGTTTCCTCTGGGATTGTCGGCCTGTCTGGCTGACGCTCCCACTTTTATCTCTACCCACTCTTCGTACCACCTGGCGGGTACGGTTGCAGGTAGGTAAGGTAGGTAGGATGCTGGACGTTGGCTAAACGAGCGATCCTCTATTCCTCACGATCTCGCTTTCTTTGTATGGACGGATGGACGGATGGACTAGGGTCTCTAGGACACTGGGTAACGCCAGTCCCTAGGTAGGTAGGGATGAATGGACTAGACCGTGTCCCTTTCAAATCGAGCGAAAATCACACGGAGGATACGCCCCCTCCTCTTCCATGCAGTGTATTGGTGTATTGGTGTTTCAAAAGTCGGATTGAACAGGAAGTGAGCGAGACGAGTGCTCACTGAAATGATAATAAAAGCTAATCATACGTATATACTACGTATGAGGTCAAACTACTGGATGGATGGAGCACTCACAGCAGTCCTCTGGTTTCCTACATTGGTTGATTAGTTGATTGGTTGGTTGCGCTCGTTGCGCTCGTTGTGCTCGTTGTGCTACAAACACAAGAAGAACAAGATTGAAGGGATTGATGGACTGGAACGGCTCAAACTGATGAGCTTGTTGTTGTTAATGATCATAAGGCATGAGAATGAGGATGAGGATGCGAGACGCGATATCTGAACCGGTTCCGCCAGTGTCTAGTGGGTCTAGTGTCACAACACGGAAACCAGGAGGGCCATTGAATGGGTGACCCGAACAATGACTCAATGAATGTGTAGGCCTTGTCATTGAGAGGAGGCAGCGCCCTCGGCTTCGTCTAGGTGCGGACAGTGCAGACAAGGCTTTAGGCTTATGGGGGGGAGCCCTGGGGTCTCATATGAAAATTGTTCCTTACACAAAATCCCTGAGCACCCAAACCAAACACATACATACGTACAAGTGAGAGAATAGGGCTTTACCTCCCTGACGCCCCCTTTCAAAGTGAACATGGGTCACGTGACTTGGAAACAGAAAAGTAGGACAGTGTCTCTGAGTCTTCTGTCATGACACTTGAAACGGTCATAATCAGGAGGCATGATAAATAAGAAAAAAGGATAAAAGCCATTTTCTACCACCTGACAGAAAATGGCAGATATTGGTCCAAACAAGGAGTTCTCTAGACATGGAGGTGGACAGTGCTCAGAGGGCAGACAACGAAAGGGCAATGTGCACTAGCTCTTCAGTAGATCAAAAAACGCGAGTTTTGTTAAAACCTTGGTATTCAGATCAATAACGTTTATCACTGTTATATTAATCACCTTGTCTGGTGATATGTGGTTATCAAACTGGGTGTATAATGTATAAAATGCCCAGAAATGTAACATAGCCAATGTACTACACTATTCTAATGTTTAATTCCTCCCTCTACGACACCATTCTATTTATGGTGATTACTTGAACTAAAATCTAGTTGCTTTTGGCAAGTACACACGCTTTCAGCCATTAAAAGTATAATCTAAGAAAGGTCATGATATATAGTTTGTATGGGCTTAAAAAAAAGAGTCCTTTTGAACAACGAGATAAAAGTGTCAAGTGAGAATTTTTTTGTTACAAAGCTCTTGCACAAAATTGTATTGACAGAAATATATATCTGATGCATTTAAAAAGAGGTAACTCGATGGACATTTTCGAATGCATTTCATAATCAAAAGATCAAACAACACAAAGTTCACACCCATCATTCATATGAATTTAATATGTATCAAGGTTACACTGATCATGTTTTGGTTTTCTTCATTTCTTCCAATTTTTTGGAGAACATTGCGATTGATGTGGTTATAGGCAGGTCACCACATAGGCCAACAACTTTACAAGTTTAGGCTCAAACTATGGAATGGGGTCCCAAGGCCTAATTACAAACACTTCACTTTAGTTAATAGAAAATAGGAGTATGGTTTCACTACTTGAGGTCTCAAGTTGGAGACAGGTTGCTGATGGCCGTCTGGGGATAGAGGCTTTTTACAACCATTGTAGAAACTCTTAATGATCTCTTCAGGTGTCATGAATACCGTTGACCATGTGGGGACTAATGGTCAGTGAAAAGATTCATCTTAGTCAGTGATCTGAGAGCAAACAAACTTGCCTGGTCAGTCATATTAGTTATTACACATAAGAGCAAGGGACAACACTTGTGAAGGAAATACACAATTGACATTCTATTACACAGATTCACAAGCAGGCAAGCTGGGAGACACTCACTCACAAATACTTGTTGCGTGTCCAATCATGTCATTAATCTCAACTTGGTCAGGCTGGTCAACCTCTTTCTTAGTTTTAATGAATCCGTATCAAGCTCCCTAGGTTGCATACATTCACAAGTCCTGATGTCAGGGCTTTAGTATTTGGATGGCCTAGTCCTAGGAAATAAGGATGGGCGGTCTTTGGGCTGCAAAAAGTAAGGCTGCTTGGGTCACAGTTGGGGATACTTTGTCACCAATGAAGGATCTTTCATGCCTTTCTCTTCAGTTTTGAGTCCTATCTGGATCTTGAGATCCGATGTTTTCAAACGTAGAAGAGACAATTAGAAGATATTGCATTAGATATCTTCAATGGCTCTCATCCAGTGTGAGGGAACGGGTCAGGTTGGCCAACTTCTTGGAATGGTTTGGCAAAATGGTAGTGAGGTCAATTGACCGGCTAATAACTACAAACATTTCGGCTACTTTATAATCTAACCAGTATGCAGCGTTGACACGCAGGGATGGGTATTTTGCATTAAAATGTGAGATTAAAACCAACATATAGCACTGGAATGACAGAGAGTTTGAATTTTGCCGCCGCAATCAATTTGAGTCAGAGTTGCCNTTTTCCCAAGATAATAACATACATTATCTTCACATTTTGATAAAAACCGTTCCGGGAACAATCATTCATCTTGTACATCATTTATCCATGTCATATTAGGATGATGTACTCGATTGTGGACGGAACAACCTTTGTGGAAAATCATGGCCTTCGTCTTCGTCGATGGTATTGACTTGAAAGCCGTTCTCTTGGCAGTAACCGTGGAGTGCATTGATGGCATTTTGCAATTCCACGGCTGAATCAGCCACGAGAACCAGGTCGTTTGCATATTGGAGATATTGTACCATAAAATGGTTAATGGTGGGGCCTTGGTGTGTGAGGGCTTCGGGCAGGTCGGACACATAAAGATTGAAAAGCATTGGCAATAGGGGATCCCCCTACAGAAAGCCAATGGAAATGAAGTAGCAGGGGGATAGGTCCTCACCAGAATGAATGGAGCATAGATGTTGGGCAACAGGACACAGATTGAACGCGTAACTCCCCACACTTGGATTTTGAGGAATAACCTGCTGTACGGCCAAGGCGGATCTAAATTCATTGAAATGAATCTAACCTTAAAAGCAAAACATTTTCTAATACAATTTAATGGAAAATCATTATGAAAAGTTGCTGGTTTGCTGCAAGTATACCATCTATAGCTCTCCGCTTATCACTACTTGGATGAGCAAAGCGTCTATAATTTTAACCTTCTAGAATTTGAAAGGTCTCTCAGAATTTCTGGTAGTGTATTTATAGTATTTGATTAGATCAGCAATATGTTGGTCAACGAAAAATACCTTGCATCTTTTTTTCTCTGTTTGTCAGCAAGGAGAGAAGGGAGAGGAGAATGAAAAGGACTGTTGCGTTTTGAGGGTGAATAAATGGCGTCACGACATAAACTTCAAATTGATTTGGGCAATCCGAAATCTTTTTGTTTACAAAACCATTTGACTACATCATCTTCTTGTGCAACATACGCGACATTTTGTGTGGATTGGAGGGCTTAAAAGTGTCATCGTCCTTAGTGGTAACGGAAAACAATAGGGCTAGTCAAATAAACGTGTTCATGGACAACTGACGTCATTCCATGGAGTAAAATCAAAGAAAACATGCCCAGCCAAACCGCACTGTTCATGCATTGGATTTTGACATCTTTTCCATTTTACATGCTTGTCTAGGCAATTAGCATTGTGGTATTGAGCCAATTTGATAGTGCGTTCACTGATTCACACCAAACACGCTCATTTGTTAGAGTTTTGTAAAAAAACTCGCACAAAATCACTCGATTATTGAAAATTCAATGGGCGAATGGTGCAAGTTGACTNGGTACGAGGCCGAAGAAGAGAACAGGTTCTCCACTTCCAACAATTGGTGGGATGACTCGGCGCTCCTCAGATATGCAATTCTTTATATCACATATTGCCACCAAGTCTCCGGTGTTTGGCTCGTTTTGGCACTACGCAATTTTTGGAGCATTTGACTCCTCAGCTCACTATGGTAGGGACTGAACCACGGGGTCTTGGGTCCTCCTAATATGGATAAATGATGTACAGAATTAATGATAGTTCACGGAACGGTGTTTATCGAAATGTCTTGAGAAAATGTATGTTATTATGTTGTGGAAATCACGAAGTCATTGGATTGCCCATCATGTAGTCCGTTTGTCGGTCAGATGTCGATCAAATGCCAGCCCAATGCTCGCAATCCATTGTAAGACTCGGAAAGCTGTGAGGTTTAAAGACACTCTCGAGGAATCGATTCTCAGAAATTGATAATAATAATAATCTTTATTGACACTCTTTGTCATGTCATGGCGTAAAAATTGACCGGACGTAATCGCGAAAATCCTCGTTCACCAAAAACGATATTCCCGTGATTATTTTGAGAGGGGGAAAAGAATCTGAATAAGCAATCTCATCCTCAAGAATCGATGTTACCAAAATGTCGGCCCCTGACGACAAAAGACAACCGAATCCTTCCTGGATGTCATATTGGGACGTAGTTCCGGCCCAATGTCAACCCTTTGCCCTTCAGACCCAGTGGTGGTCAGATGTGGCCAACATACCACACCTTACAAAAGAGGCAGACATAATCCATTGTCGGCAATCCGAGAAACCCGTTGATGACCAATGTGACTGCCCTGACGAAAGGAGGTCAACCCTGGGCATTGGTATGTGAAAATCCCTGTTGCGGTCAGATGTCAGTTTTTTGAACCTCTCCAAAGAAGTCACAATTAGGGGCTCGAGGAGACAGTCACATTTTCGTGCTCAAGGAGAACAGGGTCATGTTGGAACACCCGAAGTGAAAAGACCCTTCCGATCGTGAAGCTCTACTCGTTGGGTGAGGGAAGGACAATTTTGTTAGAGTGCTGAGAGGTCAGTCGATCCATTTTGAATAAGGACAGTGAAAGTCAACGATTGGAGTCGGGAACCAGGAAGCCGTGCAGCGTCAAGAGGACCTGGGGAAGTGCATAGCATACATCAGCGAGCCAGCCTAGACGAGTTGAAGAGTCTCTGGAGCTGAGTACAGGTGCAACTTCTGAGTTATACTCCGTCAATTCGATTCTGGACCTTCAATCCAATCGAACCGACGTCATCGCCGTGGATCTCCGTTGGACGCAAGAATCAGCCTCATCAAAAAGTAGGCCCTGTCCATGCATGTTTTCCCTCTTCTATGGTCAAGCAATTACCCCCTCTTTCATTACGCGAGCAAGACAGGTGATTGGTAGAGTGTCATTTTCATGTAGAGCAATTGAATAAAGTAGATGCAATACCAAATCAAGACAGGTCCTGTCACCTTCTGAAAGTCTTATCAATAAAGCTTTTATGGCTATTTAAGCAAGGCTATTTGGGAAATGTCAATGCAAAATACGGAAACCTGACCGAAAAATTGAGAAATATTCTGGAATTCTTTCAACAGCTCAAGAAAAACCGTTTGAAATGGACAAGAGGAAAATAAATGGTGAAGTAGATAAAGATGACGCAGCTAAGAGGGAAAGTAGACATATGAAAAAACAGCGCAATTGAGAACCAGTCACTAGTAAACAGCACGGTCTTGATGGAAACTGTCACAACCTAGTATATGCTAATTTCTACCACTTACCTCAAACGCACTTGCACTGATTATAGAGTTGCTGAATACTAACAGACCAGACCAACAACTACTGTTGTTTTAGTGGCAAACAACTCTGGAAGACAAATCCATCAGTCATGGAGTGGATAAATTTGACCCCAATGAATGTGGAGGTCAGGGCCCAAGCTTTTGAGCAATGGTTGGAAACTTTTGAAGTGTTCTGTGACCAGATCCTAGAGGATCCCGACTCCAAATGACTGAGTTTATTGGCAAGAAAAGGCAATAAGATATACAGTTGGTCTGCATTGAACAAAGAAAAGTTCTTTCTACACAGGAATCATGGCCAGGTCAGACTTCAAAAACAATACCAACCAAAAACAATCGAGGTGACGAACCGTGGTACAATTTCTCGGACTATGCCACAATGCAGAGGGGCCCATCTCAGAGTTAGCAGAGTGGTGCCACCAACACGCCACTCTTTGCAGTTTTGACTATGGATAATTTAATGAAGGGGGCCCCATCAAACTGGCGACGAAAATTCAGTTCATCCTTTATTCATAATCAAAACCTGAGGGATGCCATGATTCAAAAGCATTGGTCATTTGAAGAAGCCATATCTTAAGGAATGCTATTCAAAGACTTTGTCTCAGCATCCAGCTAGCTTAGTCCTAAACAATAGCAATCATGGAAACGCCACCCAATTGTTCAACAAACCAGTTGGTCTAATAGTTGGACCATACTCTAGATGGGCTCAACAGAGTGTGGTGACTCAGAGATATTCATATCCAAAGTGCGGCTCCATGAGCTTCCACTCTCTTAAATCATGCCCAGCAAGAGAAACACATGTTTGGCCTGTGGAAAATTTGACCACCTAGCCTTGGTATGTCATGGGACACAGCTCAATAAATGGAGGCCACCAACACATCAAGAAACCCATTGACCACAACCAACGCATAAAAAACGACCCACGTAACCAGACCCAATAAACCAGATTTATACAGATTTGATATACTGCTCAATTTACCAGACAAAACATGCAACTGATGGAAGCAAAAAGGTTGCGACCAAACAATGTTTGAAGCACCTCTCAATGATGACTTGATTTCAAGTATAGCTTGTATGATAACAGAGATTATCTTGTTTGATTGGTCAAGAAGACTTGTTCAAATACTGTGTTGAATTGATTGAGTGCATGCTCCTCCTCATTCATGTATACTAGTCAAATGTATAAAAGCCATACTAGTCAGAATAATAAAGTCAGTCACGAAGCATTCACAACATGGCGCAGTGGGTAAACTGGCTGCTGCCCACCCAATTACTCTCCCCATGGAAGGGGATGGAGCGTGTGGGCAATCTGACGCCCGTCTCGTCAGAGGGCAGATGCCTTGTGCTTGTGACCCAGATGGCGCTATGATCTGCCTGGATGGCACCATAACCCACTTGGATGGCGCCATGATCTGCCAGGTTGGCACCGTGATCCGCCCTATTGGCACCGTGATCCGCCCAGTTGTGGGCCCGTAACCCCAGTTAGCTTGTAACCCCGGTTGACCCGTGAATCTAAATAATGCCTGTGAATCTCTGGATGGCTCATTAATCTCTGAATGGCCCGTGAATCTCTGGATGGCCTGTGAATCCCTGGATGGCCTGTGCTCCTCGGATGGCCCGTGACATTCAGATGGCCCGTGCTCTTCTGATGGCCCATGTTCCCTGGATGGTCCTTGTTCTCTGGATGAGAAAATAGAGAAGTGTAAAGCTTATATTAGTGCTCCCTCTGGTACTACCATGAAGTAAGTGTCACCATACTTCTTGCTGATGACAAAATGTTGGTACCACATATTTTTTTCCTATTGCATTTTTTTGTCACTTGCCATGTAATGTCATCTTTAGCAAATGAATGTTGGACTTAAATGGTTTAAAATAATTATTGAACAATGTCCTAAGATGGCAAACAATTTTGTCAATGAGGATTTGGAAGCACTGGATGTGCTAAAATCATGCTTGTTTTTGCCGCGATTGTGGCGCAACTTGGCTAGCTCACAAAGATCAAATCCGATCCGGTACTTTACACGTCTCGAGAAATGGAAAGTTGCGCCCTCTTGAGCAGTGCTTCCAGACGAATGGCGAAGAAAAACGGCAAATAATTATCAAACAGCCCAAGCAAAAGCCTCAGCAGACGAGACTGTCCCTTTACATGGTGAGTCATAGGGCACGCTCTTTCTTTTTCCTTTCTTTCATGAAATAAAAGAGCAGACCCGCGATGCTGGCTTGGCAAAAGTGGAAGCATGGCTTGGTTGGCAATAGGCTTTAAGATACATTCAAGTGATAATTCCGGCAAAGAACAACCAATAAATGCATTCTTGTAAAACAAAAACTTGTCTGTGATTCTAATTGGTGTTTTCAGTTTTTCAACAGAAGGCCCCATTTTAATGATTTTCAAGGACCAATATAGAGCGTCCTATTGAAATTTAGGCTCTAGAGGACGCACTTTACGCTCTCAACTTCCGCTGGGGGCATCCTGGTTTCTTTTGTGCTTTAATCTCAAGAGTCCATAGCTATCTTGTAGCTGCGTATCAAGGAGGTAGCGGTCGATTCTCAAGTGGATTTCATAAACGTTTGTAATTCCAAGCTAGCTACTTTTCCGAAGTAACGATGTCTTGATGAGCTGTAACAACAAAGATGCAATTAAAGGTCTTGGATGCAAAACGGTGCAAATGATGGTCCAGCTTCGTACAAAGTAATTTTGTCCTGGTATGGATGAAACAATACATTACTACTTGTAATGTAGATCACTTACACTTGAGGTGCCAGATTTGAAGTAGTTGATGAAGTTGCGTTGATGAAGTTATGTGATGAGTGTAAGTGATCTGCATTCCGAGTTGCAATAACTTTTTTTGCGGACTTCCTTTCCGCTACTGGGATTGCAATTCAAGAGCAGAAATATGTTCACTTTACTTAACTTCTATTTATATATATTATTTGATCTACCAACGACTTAGAGTTGGCTGATCTGGTTAACCCCTGAATATAAGGTTGATCTGGAAATTTAGTCAAAAACCTTGTCCCAGTCTGACTCAAATCCTGCTACTGGATCAACACCTACATACGCCCTACGAATATTTGAAAGCAGCAAATTGAACAATGAAGGAGCCCGAGAAAGAGGATAGTTGGACTCCATTGTTTTAACTAGCCTGGATTCTCAAGGTCTTGAAGGTGCTCTCAAAACGCACGTTAAGCCTCTACGGCCACTAAATCTTGCGTTGGGACAAAGCTCATGAATGCTTTTGAAGTAGTACAGTATCAGATTCCTTTCGTACCTTCTCTGAATACTGTACCATCCCAACCTATCTAAAATCTCCCAATACGAGACCTCTCTCATATTCTTAATGTTTCTAGTAAAACATCTTTGGACCTGCTCAAGCTTTTGCAAACCTGCTGAACTAATTGGAGCCCAAATGTGAGAGGCATATTCAAGATGCGGCTGAACAATCGACTTTCACCACTAACTCCCGTTGGAACCTCAGACATGGACTCCATGCCTCAAAAGGGAAATTCCAAATTGGGAACAGAGATATCAAGTGAATGATCACTACATCGAGAACGACCAACGGAGTCAGACCACCGTGCACCATCCTGCCAGTGCCCACTATGTATTTACATAGAACAATGAAATATACTTAGGTTCCTACTGTGGCGAGCCTGCTCTGAGCCACTGATGCATCTATGTCAATAAAACTAGTCAACTAGCATCTACCAACTCTTAATGTTGGCGGACCTCCAAAGTCCGCTACACTACCAACTGTATCTGAGGTGGGATATCACAATGCTCATCGAACTTTCTATTATCTTGGAGGACTACACCCAAATCCTTCATGGATGAGACCTGTTGAATGCCCTTACCTTCATCATCTAATAGTGGAGTGTCTAATGGCTTCGACCCAAAGATCATTGAGCGGAATTTCATTCCATTCAGTGCCATGTTACTCGGAGCAACCCAAAAGTAGATTTGGTCTAGGACCTCTACCAGACAACCGGAATCCTGGCCATTCCCAACAACTACCTCTTTTGTATCATCAGCATAAGAAGAGGTACTGACATTAATACTACCAAGCTTTTGAAGCGGAGCAATGAAGATGATGAAAAGGAAAGGACCCAAAATGGAGCTCTGAGGATAGGTCCTCACCAGAACAAATGGAGCATCTGAGTTCAGCATAGACGTTGGACAGAAGGACACAGATTGAACGCGGAACTCCCCCCAGTTGGAGTTTGAGGAATAACTGCGTTTGGTCCACCCTATTGAATGCTTCTATACACTCTCCTCTTATTGCTGATGTTTGAGCGCACAATTTCATAGAGGAATCAATCCAGAGAAGCAGGCAGCTAAGAGGGTGGACATCATCTTCAAGAAAGGGATCTCCAGGGCGATTGTTCGATGGTTGTCTGGAATGTCCCTGGGCCCCTTCTTATGGATGAAGATGATGGCTGACTCCATCTATGTTGTTGGAAAGAAAGAAGAACGGAGGGCAAAAGAGAGAGATCTATCCCCCTGCTACTTCATTTCCATTGGCTTTCTGTAGGGGATCCCTATTGCCAATGCTTTTCAATCTTTATGTGTCCGACCTGCCGAAGCCCTCACACACCAAGGCCCCACCATTAACCATTTTATGGTACAATATCTCCAATATGCAAACGACCTGGTTCTCGTGGCTGATTCAGCCGTGGAATTGCAAAATGCCATCAATGCACTCCACGGTTACTGCCAAGAGAACGGCTTTCAAGTCAATACCATCGACGAAGACGAAGGCCATGATTTTCAAAAGGTTGTTCCGTCCACAATCGAGTACATCATCCTAATATGACATGGATAAATGATGTACAAGATGAATGATTGTTCCCGGAACGGTTTTTATCAAAATGTGAAGATAATGTATGTTATTATCTTGGGAAAATCACAAAGTTGTTGGATTGCCCATCGTGTAGTCCGTTTGTTGTCAGGTGTCGACCAAATGCCACCCTAATGCTCGTGAAGACATCGTGATCCATCACAAGTAGCTCCTCCAGCCCTTGATCATAGATGAAAAATGTCGCTGGAACCGGTTGTATCAAAAAGCTTTGTGATTCAGTGTGAATCAATCTCTACATCGTTCCTATCACCAAGAAAAAGCTCCAGTACCGAGGGGCTTGTCAGCCCAGCTACAACCATGGTTGAGGAATGTCGGCTACATGTTTGAAGGGAGGAGAAAACAGGAAATCCTCGGTCATCAAAAACGATATTCTCGTGAGCATTTTGAGAAGGGGAAGAGGATCTGGATAAGCAATCTCATCCTCAAGGATCGATGTTACCAAAATGTCGGCTCCCCCTGACGGCATATGACGACCAATCTTCCGGAATGTCCCGTTGGACGTAGTTCCGGCCCAATGTTTTGTGTGCAACAGTTGATAGAGGAAGCAGTCACCGTCCACCGATAGCCTGGGACAACCCATTTTAGCCTCCATGAGCAAGAGGCGGAAACCAACGTGGCACGGGAAAGTCTTCAACAAGAACGGTCACATTTTCATCTCTCCAGGAGAGAAGTCACATTTTCGTGCTCAAGGAGAGCACAGTAACGCATCACCCTTCATCGAGGACATAAGTCTCAATTTGGAGCTCGAGGAGAGAAGTCAGATTTTGAACCTCTCCAAGGAGGAAGCACTCGCCATTGCTAAGTGCTGGGACGTTGTCATTGTTGTGGTGTCAAGAAGTGGGAACTGTTTCGAAGGACAGAGATCGTCATCATATGGGAGTAGGAAACCCAGGAAGCCGTGCAGAAGAGCAAGAGGACCTGGGAAGTGCCGAGTCTGAGTACAGCACTTCGTCACTTTGTTAGTGGACCTTCAATCCCGTCGAGTGGACGTCATCCGAGCATCTCCGTTGGACCATCTCACCAGACATCGAGCAGTAATTATTAACCCTTGATTTCATATGAGTATGTCCCCTTTTTCCATTGGCCCAACAATTCCCCCCTTTTCTTACCAGAGCAAGACAGCTGATAGGCGGTGTGTTTGTGATGAATAAATTAGATTGAACTGTACAGTTTGCCTTGAAGAGTAGCCTAGATTTCTCAGACGACCGAGATCGTGCTGGCATCGTAGGGAGTAGAGGTAGCAAGTGATTTGTATGCAACAACTGTACCTAAAGTTCATCACTCTTGTAGCAGAATTCAGTAGTTAGACTCTAGAGTAGAGGTCGACTTTGATAGACGCGTTTAGACCTAGGATAGTGACCACATTTTGCAGGATATTTAGCCTTGAAGATTGGCCCAGGTATGCCAGACAACCGAGATTGATCTGGGACCAATGGGGAGTAGAGGTAGCTAGCGATTTGTATCCTTAGTCATTTAATGATTGTTTGAGGCCCTGATAAAGGAAGCTCGAACTATTGCTCGTATGCCCTGATTAGGGTTATAACCGGAGGCTTAAGATAGGTCTAAGAAATTTAAGCCCTTGTACTAGGTGCTCTCCATCTTTGAGAGCTATCAAGGTATTTTTACCTAGTGCTTGGGTCAGGAGTTCCATGTTTCCGTTCACCACGGGAATTCAATAAGTCAGGACCTTTCACCCCTGGCTGGTGGACGGAACAAAGGTCGTCTGCCTCCCACCTTTTTCCATATCCACAATAGTCCAATTGAAATTGTCAATAATTTTAATTGTGTCGGTTTGACATTCTCAACTTCACTCTCCTTCACCAACCATCTCAAATGATCAATAGTCAAAGCCAGGCCAAGGATCAGATACCATTGCAATAGACTTCCCATCAAGAATCTCCCTCTTCCAATAGGTCCTCAACTCTTCTGGACCTTCATCACTCCCCAGTTTTCCTTTAGGGCCTTCACCTTTGGCTCCAAACTCCGCCCAATCCGCCCTCAAATCCGCCGATGCCACCTTCACCAAGTTCCTCAAACAATACTTGTGCGTGCCCCAATATGCTAACAATGCATGGACGCATTTTCTATGAGAAACTGAGCCCCTCACCATCGGGCTGGCAACAGTGTTGGGAACCTGACCTTTCCGTAGGTGATGTCCGGACACAAGTTGTCCTTCCCGGTCAAGGACTTGCTAACATCTTATTGTCCTTGGCCCGTCATCCTCCAGAGTATTGGCGGACACGCAACTTTGTCCGGCTCCCGGCCCAATGCCATCAACGTCGGGAATCTGTTCAATCTGACCCACCCATTCTAATTGCAATAACCAAGATTTTCATCATTTACCTCTACCCACTTGCTTATGTATTATCTGCAACATCCCTCTTCCATTTTTTCATGTGCATTGAACCAATCCTAGTCAAACTCACTGTGATATCACTTCCTAGTCAACTATTTCATCAGTCTTAACCATGTTATTCCTTTATCAATCGATTTTTGTGTATGATATTTACACATACAATTTTATACATTCTACAATCTGACATGGTAAGAGTCGCAATAAAGTTTATTAATTAATTATTATTATTATTATTTAATTATTATTACTATTATTATTATTATTATTATTATTATTATTATTATTATTTTATTATTATTATTATTATTATTATTATTATTATATTATTATTATTTATTATTATTATTATTATTATTATTATTATATTATTAAATTATTATTTTATTATTATATTATTATTATATTATTATTATTATTATTATTATTATTATTATTATTATTATTATTATTATTATTATTATTATTATTATTATTATTATTATTATTATTATTATTATTATATTATTATTTTTTTATTATTATTATTATTATTATTATTATTATTATTATTATTATTATTATTTATTATTATTATTATTATTATATTATTATTATTATTATTATTATTATTATTATTATTATTATTATTATTATTATTATTATTATTATTATTATTATTATTATTATTATTATTATTATTATTAATTATTATTATTATTATTATTATTATTATTATTATTATTATTATTATTATTATTATTATATTATTATTATTATTATTATTATTATTATATTATTATTATTATTATTATTATTATTATTATTATTATTATCATTATTATTATATTATTATTATTATTATTATTATTATTATTATTATTATTATTATTATTATTTATTATTATTATTATTATTATTATTATTATTATTATTATTATTATTATTATTATTATTATTATTATTATTATTATATATTATTATTATTATTATTATTTATTATTATTATTATTATTATTATTATTATTATTATTATTATTATTATTATTATTATTATTATTATTAATTAATATTATTAATTATATTATTATTATTATTATATTATTATTATTATTATTATTATTATTATATATTATTATTATTATTATTATTATTATTATTATTATTATTATTATTATTATTATTATTATTATTATTATTATTATTATTATTATTATTATTATTATTATTATTATTATATTATTATTATTATTATTATTATTATTATTATTATATTATTATTATTATTATTATTATTATTATTATTATTATTATTATTATTATTATTATTATTATTATTATTATTATTATTATTATTATTATATTATTATTATTATTATTATTATTATTATTATTATTATTATTATTATTATTATTATTATTATTATTATTATTATTATTATTATTATTATTATTATTTATTATTATTATTATTTTTTTTTTATTTATTTTTATTTATTATTTTTTTTTTTTTATTATTATTATTATTATTAATATTTTTTATTATTAATTTATTTATATTATTATTATTTTTTTTATTATTATTATTTTATTATTTTTTTTTTTATTATTAATATTAATTATTTTTTATTATTATATAATATTTTTTATTATTATTATTTGTTATTATTATTTTATATTTATTATAATTTTAATATTTATTTTTATTTTTTATTATAATTATTATTATTAAATTATTATATAATAGTTATTTTTATTATAATTAATATTAATTTTTATATTATTATTAATTATATCTTATTATTATTATTATTCAATTTTATTATTATTAATTTTTTATTATCTATTATTAATTATTATTA
>NC_081440.1:8597816-8640512 GCF_007210705.1 Tigriopus californicus | reverse complement strand
AAGGGCTGAGGAGGTCTTGGAGGAGTGGCTGGGTTTGGGTCCGGAGAAGTGAAAGTTGGAAGGGAAAGGCCCCTGATGTTGAGGGGCTTTGCTCTTCATCTTCTTAAAGTCCACGTCCATCTCGGGATCTGTGAAGGGCTGCAAAAGGGGCTAGTATTCTTCTGCACCTTACACACCAAGCCTTTTGGATGACGTTTACCTTTTCCCATGAGCAACTGAACAAGGTGTTCCGTCCACCAGCCAGGGGTGAAAGGTCCTGACTTATTGAATTCCCGTGGTGAACGGAAACATGGAACTCCTGACCCAAGCACTAGGTAAAAATACCTTGATAGCTCTCAAAGATGGAGAGCACCTAGTACAAGGGCTTAAATTTCTTAGACCTATCTTAAGGCCTCCGGTTATAACCCTAATCAGGGCATACGAGCAATAGTTCGAGCTTCCTTTATCAGGGCCTCAAACAATCATCAAATGACTAAGGATACAAATCGCTAGCTACCTCTACTCCCCATTGGTCCCAGATCAATCTCGGTTGTCTGGCATACCTGGGCCAATCTTCAAGGCTAACTATCCTGCAAAATGTGGTCACTATCCTAGTCTACTGGGTATCTATCAAACGATGCTGATCTCTACACTTGGAGTCTAACACCTGATTCTTGCCAAAGCAAAGATGAACTTCGATTGCAGTTCCATCTACTTTATTCAATTGCTCTACATGAAAAATACACTCTACCAATCAGCTGTCTTGCTCGGTAATGAACGAGGGGGTAATTGCTTGGCCATGAAGAGGGAAAACATGCATGGATAGAAACTGGTTTGATCCTACTTTTTGATGAGGGTGAGTCTTGCGTCCAACGGAGATCCACGGCGATGACGTCGGTTCGATGGGATTGAAAGTCCAGAATCGAATTGACGGAGTATAACTCAGAAGTTGCACCTGTACTCAGCTCCAGAGACTTTTCAACTCGTCTATACTGGCTCACTGAAGTATGCTGTGCACTTCCCCAGGTCCTCTTGACTCTGCACGGCTTCCTGGGTCCCGTCTCCAAGCGTTGACTTTCACTGCTCTGGTTTCAAAATAGATCGACTTGATTTCCAGCACGTTAGACAATTGTCCTTCGTTCACCCAACGAGTAGAGCTTCACGATCAGAGAGGTCCTTTCACTTCGGGTGTTCCAACATAACCCTGTTCTGCTTGAGCACGAAAGATGTGACTTATCTCCTCGAGATCCAAAAGGTGCTTCTGCTCTCCTCGAGCGCAAAAATGTGACTACTGCTCTCCTCGAGCCCAAAAATGTGACTGTTGTTTGGTTAAATTTCCCGTACCACGTTGGTTTCCGCCTCTTCCTCATGGAGGCTAAAACGGGTTGTCCCAGGGCCCTTGGTGGACGGCAACGGTTTCCTCAATGTCCAGGGTTGACCTCCTTTTGTCAGGCTAGCCACATTGGCCATCAAGGGGTTGTTTATTATTATTATTATTATTATTATTATACTTTGGATTTTTTTTCCGTGTCCCACCTTTCGGAACACATTCAAAGTGTGTTTCTAGGTGTAGTCCTCCCAAATAATGGTAAGTTCGATGAGCATTTCCAGTTGAAGGTGGGTAAAGCTTTTCAAATGTGTGGTTGGATATATCGCACGTTTAAATACAGAGACAGCATCATGATGCTAACTCTGTACAAGTCGATTGTTCAACCACATCTCGAATATGCTTCACCCATTTGGGCTCCAATGAGTTTAGCAGGTTTGCATAAGGTCAAACAAGTCCAAAGATGTTTCACTAGCAATATCACAGGAATGAGACCGCTCTCGTATTGGGATAGGTTGGGACGTTACAGTGTTCAGAGAAGGTACGAAAGATACGTATTTGATACTGTACATTGTGCCGTCAGCAAGCTGATACCTGAGCTCAACGGATTCAAAATTGCCGCGTCACCCACCTCACGGATTATTGTGGGTTTCCGGTAAAATTGGCGCGATTGTATTGTTGTGAAAAAAAAACAAAAGGATAAAAAGTTACTGGTTGCCCAAGACGGTTTCACGAAATAAATAGTTCGAAAATAGTAAGATTTCTTTGATTCGAAACGTCCGTCGACCCGCCTGCCAACCCCGGTTTGGACACCTGGGTTTAGGGTAGGAAGGGATCCTTCTTGGGCAATTCCGATCGGATATCGGCACATACATCTTCAAAAGCATTCATGAGCTTTGTCCCAACCCAGGATTTGGGGTCAATTCTAGTGACCGTAGAGGCTTAATGTACGTTTTGAGAGCACCTTCAAGTCCTTGAGAATCCAGGGTAGTAACACAATGAAGTCCACATCTCGTCTTTCTCAGGCTCCTTCATTGTTTAATTTGCTTCCCTCTAATATTCGTAATGAATACGTAGGCCTTATGGATCAGGTAGCATCTTTTAAGTCAGACTTGGACAAATTTTTAGATAGCATTCCAGATCAATCCTACATTCAAGGACTAGTTCGGTCTCGAGCCAAGTCAAATTCGTTGATAGACCAAATATCATATGAAGATTGAAGGTAATAAATAGACGAATTATAACCTTTAATTTGAATAGTACTGGGCATAACATCCCCTGTAGTGGTTAAAAAAGCCCGTGAAAAACAAAAAAAAGGTCCAATTCTTCAAATCTTCAAAAGCCAGTGTTTGTCTTTGAACTTGAAGCTTGAGCCAGACCGACCTTTTTGGCCGTTTTTACTCTCAAGCACACCGGCTTTTGAGTAATTGTCAACCCTATCTCGAAAACATTGTGATCTGACAGATTACTACATATCACATGGACATACTGAATCAGATCAAGGTCATTTGAAAAGACTAAGTCCAGAGCGTTGCTCGCTCTGGTGGCTACACCAACATGCTGGAAGAGATAGCGGAGGATCGCAAACTCCTCCATCTTTTCGAATAACTGAGATGTCAATTTCGGGATGAGAATATATCCATCGAGACTAACCTCCAAATCTACAACACTAGCCGGAAAATTGAAGTCCTCCACAAAGAAAACCTTCAAACAAACTGCCTGATCCAACTCAATTCCTGTGAATTTGAGAGCTGATAATAACGTGCTTACTGAACAAGAGGGAGCCTATAGATTCTCCCAATGAACAAATCAAGACCTTGGATTTTGTACAAGACTAATTTGCAGACCATTCCTAACATTCCCTATTACAACGAACGAAGTTGAAACCAACTACGGTTAGTTCTTCATCTAAGACCCCTGGCCAAACCAGCTTTCTGCTATAGAGATGAATGCAATATCTCTCTCAACGGCTAGTTCTTCTAAGATCTTAATATTTGTACTGTCTCTTTTAGAAATCAGGCAATGCACGTTCAAATATAGCCCCTTTACGGGCCTCTCTTTTGACGGACCAAGGTTCACAGGATCACAAGATCGCCAACCGTAAAAAATCCCGCTTATCAACGAAGCTACGTTCTACTGGAGGCAAAGCATGAGCTAATGGGGATGGTTGGGTTTGGGAAATTGGTTGGGCAGCTACATTTGAATAAGAATTTATTTTGGGAATAGGGGTGGGGCAAAGAATATTAGGGAGAAAAATGTTTATAGGAATAGGGGTGGATTGGGTTTTCAGGTCAAGAGGGGGGGAGGGGGGAGTGGGAGAGAGGGGGGAGGGAGGAGGAGTGGGAGGGAGGAAACTGAACAGGTTATGGTAGGGGGGTGGGGCGGTATTAGGTTTCAGAATGGGTCAGCTCTAATACTACGAAACTGAGCTTGTCTGTACCTTGGCTTCCTTTTTGTCCCCTCTACGTGGACGGAGGTACACCGTACGTTGAAGCGCGTTATAAATCTGATGAAGCTCTAAAACTGCGAAAATGAACCAACCTATTTATTGGCTTTCTTTGCGTCCTCTCTACGTGGACAGAGGTACACCGTACGTTAAAGCACGTCTTAAGTGCGATTGTGGAATGTTAAAAATCAAATAAATGACATCTCATAAATTCGTCAGGTCGTGCGGATGCTGCAGTTTGACATCCTTACTCCTCAGTCTTGGCGAGTAAGAAATTTTTCGTAATTTTAGTTGTTGAGCGAGTAATGGGTTTCAAGTACCATTTCACGTTTATCGCATTATATGTGGAAAAGTAGTTTTCCTCCCAAAGCGATGAGTTGTTCGTCATGCGCCGCTTGGCCATTTTGTTGTGGAGGGTTTCGAAACATTTTTCTTTTCCTTTCCGTAACCATAGGCTATCCCGGAAGAAGCTCTTAGCAAAGCGGGTCTTTGAACGTTGGCCAAGAGAAGCCAGGCATTCCCTGATCTCTACACATGTGTTGTAGTTGGAGATCTGCTCTTGAATATGGTCTTTCCTTTTTGAGCCACAGCCTCCGTTTCCTACCTAGTGGTCATGGCTTTTCCTAGTAGGTGGTTGTCGCATTTCTCGAAACGATGCCGAAAAGAGCCTATCAGTTGGTGGGACACGGCCGGCCCTCATCTTTCTCTTTTTTCTCTCTCCTCGTCGAGCACCTCTCGGTCACCGGTTTCAAGGGAACAAAAAAAGAGAGGCCAAGTCGGAGAAAGGACCACGGCCGCGGGTTGGCAAATGGAAAGGATGTTTTCCCTGACGCAAGCCAGTCTCGGAGATTCAGTTCGGTCCTCTTGCCAACGCGGTTGGAACTCGCTGGCACTGCTGGTACTGCTGGCAGCCTCTGGATCGCCTTTGTTGCCCCGACGGACGTCCAGAAAGGCTGGCCCATTCTGCCATTAGATCCTCTCGGGCCTAATGGTGGGAACACTGGAGACCAACAAGCTGGTGGTGAATAGAGTTGGAACAAGAATGAGGAACAAACGCAAACTGGCTGTTCTTTATTTAAAAAAAAGCCGTAAGTACATAACTTCAATTCACTTTCATACGCATTTTTGGGCACTCCTTTTCGTCGTGCAATGTTAACGAACGAACCGACTCTGGGATAATAATCAATTAGGACAAGAAGCGACAAGTAAAAGTTGAATTTGTCCGGATGTTATCTTCCATGAAATAGAATACCGATCACAGCGCTTGTTGGTTGCAAATATCGTTACCAATCCGATTTCTCCGGCAATATACAAACGAAATTGATTTTTTTCGGGCAGGTTTGCCTCTTCGATGTATTTGTCTTATGTGATCATTTGGTCCCATTTTTCGAATATCAGTGTCATCGGAGGTGAAACATCTACAGGTAGCTGAATGTGTGTTGACTGTTTTGCGCTGGACTTTCCTGGCGTACCTTAAATCAATTCCGGAATAGTGCACGCTTGACGACCTTTAACTTGGACTCTGAATTTCTAGATTCTATCTTCGTTGTCTTTGGCTTTCATTCATCGGGTGACTCTGGTCCAAATTGGCTTCACGTTCCAGTAGTTTCTCCGTCTCGTGGTCGTCTTCCAACCAACCCCCCCCCCTCCTCCGCCTGTTTGTTCGTCTTGTCTCTCTCCCCCGATGCAGTGTCCTCTCCACCCAATCCCAAAATGTTCCTGGTCCAATATGAAGCGCTAATACCTGGCTTTTCGGCGTCTCATTATTACTACGTGTAATGGCTTTGATGGGCGTTCCACCACACATTGACCATACGAAAGTTTAAGCCAAAGCGAGAGAGAACGAGGGGTAAGAGAAAGACAGACAGGAAGAAACAAGGAAAGAGAAAGAGAATGTGGGCATTGAAGCTTTCAATTTTTGAATCGATGACAACCATAGCAACTTGGTTTGGTTGTTGTCCAAACAGTCACCATCCATTGCTCATTCACTACTCGTGCCACATGCCACTCACTCACTTGTTATAAGGCCAGTCGATTCCTTGGGTCAGACGATTTGGACCCTGCAACTCTCAGCAGCATCTCTGTTTGTTTTTAGATCATGACATTCATGCAGTTCAAAGAGAAAAAAAAAGAAACGGTATGGACGGGATGGCCGGCGTATTATGTCATCCAATGACCATTGAAGATCGGAAAAAAGAAGATTTCAACAGAACGAGGATTTGATTTGGAGGGACTATTGATTTTGTTGTTCAGCTTTTGAAGGAAGCAGCAAATCATTTGTCTCCGTTCATCAAGTTTCTCAGCTCACATCACTTGAACTGGCCGCTCACCCTCCAACCAGCCGTCCAACCGAACGAACCAACCAACCAACGAACCAACCAACCAACCAACGAACCAACCAACCAACCAAACCAAACCAACCAACCAACCAACCACAACAACCAACCAACCAACCAACCAACCAACCCAACCAACACAACCAACCAACCAACCAACCAACCATCCAACTATCCAACCAATCAATCAACGAAATCAAAATGATTTGTTGTACCATTCCTCCTAGACTTTGCTTTCCACCAGAAACCGGCTGGATCGTGAACAAGCTAGAGCCGGGAATAGTTCAAATATTGTGCACTTTACAAACAGTTTTGTTCTTCACTTTGCTCACCCTCATTGCCAAGGTTGTCCAAATGATCCACATAAAATTGGCCAAAAACGCAATTAAAAAATCTGCAAAAAATGCAGTTATTTCTAGATCATTTTACTCTTTTTAAAAGAGCCTGTAGCAAAATATTGAAATGACAAAATTATAGCAGGCCTTTTCTTATTCAAAATGCACCACGCAGCTTTAAGGGTTCAAGTGTGCTAGGTCACTAATAATCTCTCAACACTGTTTATACTTTCAACAAAAGCAGGAAATTGGGCATTATCTAGTGGCCAAATTTCATCCCCAAGTCGCAAGGTCGCCAAAATAACCCCAGAAATGGGGAATGACCCAAAAGATGGGTCAAGATTGATAGGACCGCAAGATTGTTTTTGGCTTGTTTTGCCCGAATCCGTTTGGTGACTGGTGAGTGGAGGACCAATGCCCGCTAACTCCTTGAAGCAGCTCCTTGAAGGCAATAACATGACCTTACGCTATCAGATGTATACTCATCTGATTTCTATGGGTGTAATTAGAATGAAAAGCCTTTCTCCGCTTTGGCAGAAGTACAGATTTCGTATTTGAATCAAATACCCATCTGCACAAAAAG
Organism: Tigriopus californicus; assembly: GCF_007210705.1. Lineage (NCBI taxonomy): Eukaryota > Metazoa > Arthropoda > Copepoda > Harpacticoida > Harpacticidae > Tigriopus > Tigriopus californicus. The sequence continues at coordinate 8,633,506 of NC_081440.1, read as the reverse complement.
GCCATTGGGTTTTTGTTACCTGTACCAGAGACAACTGAGCTCGTTGTGTGTTTGAAGGGTAGCACTTCAACATTTCGCAAACACCAAAGTAAACAGATCAGTGAAGGGACATCAAAGTTATAATTAAGTTATTCCTTTGAAATGCTGCCAATCATAATTAATGCCTGTAAGTCTGAAATTGGTTTTGCCTTTCCATTTGCCTAAAAATATGCCTTTTTACTCAGAATAGACTTTAACCAGGAAACTGTTAAACATTTTCTATGTTTGATATGATGTGCTATCCTCATTTTTAGTTTCTACTTGTTTCATAGATTCACATTTGTAATGATTTGACGAAAGATTGCAATAATGCACTTGTAGGTCTTGATTACAGGGTAGGCAATCATATTTTAAGTTGTTAATACATGTTCTTACAATTCAGCTTTAAAGTCAAGGCAAGTTTAGGACGTTGAAGTACATGTGCAAATAGTACTCTTAACTGTTATATAGAGTCAAATTTATCCGTATTGTACAAGATTGTCACAGAAAAAAATGAAAGAATGTAAAACTGCTAGTAGGAGTAAATGATACGCCATCATCCAGAAAATTGTCCATTTTTCTAACAAATAGCTATAATCATTATTTTGTTAGTGTGTCAGGTAGTCATTTTAAATCTTACTCATAAGATAACTTGTAACATGGAATGAATAGAACAAGTTAGACATTTGCAAGTTAAGAACTTAAAGCACACAGTGTCGAGCAAAAGTCGGCCTTCCTCTGTTATGCTGAAAAAGGAGTGTGACTTCCAGGGGTAGCCAGCCGTCCCTCCCTCTAGGTGCCTATGTGCTAGAATGGGAAGCGTGACTGATTGTTGTCGCCTAAATGAATCAAGGTATATATCTTTTCCTATTTTTAATGTCAAACAATTAAGTAGTCATTGACCCTTTTTGCAGAACATTAGAACATTCAAAACAGGGGTTGTAAATGTGAAAGAATGCAGAAACGCCCTTGAAAATGTCAAAAGAAATTGACTTTTAATTAAAAAGGCAAGAAATATGAGTGATGACCCCACTCAAGACGACTGGTTTCATGCATGTACTACTTTTTTTCACACATTCTTCATATTACAACGACGCAAGAAGAGTATGCTCTATTGTATGCTTTTCCGGTATTTGTTGTCCGTCTTTTCCTTTTGCCCTCTCGCTTGTGCACGTATATATTTGATATAGATTGCTCTGCCCTAGACTTTGTATAAATGGGTGTGGCCACATGTTATCGAAAAGTTCCTCCTTTCCGGCCATCATCTGACTGGTACGAAGAATCTCTATTTCGTGTCTCACAAACTTGACAAAATGCTCTTATATTTGTGTTGGGTGGCTCTTTTGCACTTCCAGATAAAGAATCTGGTTAATGTTAGAATTATGTTTATGGGATGGTTGAAACTTACTTGAGAAGAAGAATAAAGAGCTCTTATTCGGGTCATTCTGTAGTCCTTTAAGACGAATATTCGTATCAGTTCTTCAATCTTTTGATGAAATTCTTTTACCCTAAGGCAATCGCAGAGGAGATGAATGAGGGTTTCCTCGTCCACCCCACAGTAATCAAAAGTCGGATCCGTTCGAGGTGTCTGGCGACAATATTGACTAGTTCTATTTTATGTTTGAAGGATTTTGTGATTTATCTTCATTTGATGCCATTTATATCTAGCCTCCAGGCCAGAATTGTGGGGCGAGGTGTGAATGGCGTTCCATGTTGGAATGGATATGATCACGCCTTTCCGTTCCTGTCATTTCATTTCTCAAGGGGGTCTCATCGTCGTTTGCCTAATGTAAAGTAACATTACAATTGGAATCACTTTGTGGCTATGGAATGGGAAAGGGAGCCTATGGATGCCGGATCTCCTGTTTCAAATCCGGCGCGTCTTTTCGAGGAGTGGGTTAATAACCAAAAACGAGTTTCGCTTGAGAGTCACTCCGCCATTTTGGGAATTAAGCCATCAACGCCCCACTCTAAATATATTTCTGTTATACCCAATTTGCCGAACTACCTGATAAAGCCTTGTTTTGAATATATGATTGAACTCTATCGGTGCTGGTTCATGGGGCGGTAACAGAGCCAATGAAAGAACATTGTTAACACCGCCAAATGCAGTTCCCTTGTGAGATTTTTCTTGCTTTTCTTCTCTTTTGGTCATTTTTTCAGTGAAATGATGCTAGAAAAATGCGAAAATGCTATACAAGATTTCACAATGCTTTATCATGCAAATAATGCTAAAAAACAGACCAATGCTAATAAGAAAAATCCAATGCTAGCGGCCTTGAAATAATGCTAATTTTCAAAAACTAGCATCAAAAAATGCTACCAGGCCAGCCTGCTGAATATCAGGGTAAAGATCTAGCTAGATATGGGTTAGTAGTTTTCATACTCACGCAAGATTGTGCGATTTTGAAACAAAGAGTTCTGAGTAAATAGTTCTAAAATGTTATAATGACTTAAAAGGCATGGGCGTTTCAGGGTAAGTTACTAACATTTTAGACCTAGACACCGGATTTTGGACAGCACCTAACCTTTCGGTTGCAAGGACCTGGGATTGCCTAGGCAGCGGCAAAAGCCTGCAGCGGCTCGGTTGCAAGGGCCCGAAGCTGGGCGTGCCACTGTAATACTTTTGTCAATCAAGGAAAATCGATTACAATATAAACGTTCACACATCAGATCAAGGCCCTAAAATACACCAGATACTCAGCCACACGAAACGTTTTCTGTTTCACATTCACGAAACCTCGGGTGAGTACGAAAACTGCCAACACATCTAGACCGTCACCCAATATCAGAGTTGACACACAACATTTTTCTTGAATTGCCTTCGGTTAACATAGCCTACAAGCAGTATGTGAAAAATGATTCTTCTTCCTCTCATTGTGAATACGGGCAATTTGAGTCAACAGACTGACTGGTTTATGAAGAATACGGCCTACATGTAAGGGGATGGAGGTCTTGTTACTCGTGCTATTTCTTCCACTTATCGGGAGTTAGTCATTGTTCAGTGGTTTATGTTCAAATGGGGAAGTAATATCTGGGCCCGAATTTGACCTCCAGCGGTTTTGTCAATCTGGCAACACTAATATGGCGGTAGTTTCGAAACAAACCGCCAAATTTATGCAGGAACCGTACCAGGCTCTGTCTGTCTGGGAGTGTGTCTGCCCGCGTGTGGTTTGTCGTGTCTAGTTTGTGATGGCCGCTCAGAACCCACCTAGCTACCACCCAACCATAGAGACGTGTAAAGTACGGGATCGGATTTCAGTTGTGTGAGTTCGTCAGGCTGCGCCACAATCGTGGCAAGAACTACCATGATTTAAGCACATCCAGTGCTTCCAAATATTCATTGATAAAATTGTTCGCTGTCTTAGGAAATCGTTCAACAATTATTTTCAACTATTTGAGTTCAACATTCACTTGATAACGAAGTCATTACATGGCAAGTGACAAAAACAGGCAGAATTACAAGAACAATATTTGGTGCCAACATTTTGACATCAGTAATAAGTGCGGTGACACTTTCTTCATGGTAGAACCAGAGGGCGCACTAGTATGAAATCCCAAAGCTTTACACTTCTCTATAGAGGAAGCAACTCCTATGGAGTGCAATGAGAGCTAGCTAGGCGGACTTATCTAGGTGGACTAGTTTTCAAAGCGAATGATTGTTAGCTGACCGGCTGCTAGGGTATAGTTTCTGATTGTAGAGGCGTTGCTTTCGATCAGCTAGAGTTGTACTGTCCATTGGTTACCAACTCAGCTTCAGTAAAAAAACACAACAAACTCAATTTTTACTCTTCTATGTTACTTCTTCTATGACCCAACTACACACATGCCCTCCCGCTAATAGCAATCAGTTGGGCTCTGAAAAACAATGTTTGAGGGGCAAATAATCACCCCCCAAAAGAGTTTTAAACCATCCAATAATTTATTGTCACAGCAATATTTTTCAAAACACCAAGATGTAATCCCATTTAAAAGCAAAAAAGACAACATTTCACTGATTTTGCAAAAGCTTGAAGCAATTACCAAAGGTTTCAATATATTTCATTATTTCAAAATCTATGAAATCAAAAGACCCTTGGACCCCCCAAATTAATATCCTCTGGGTGCTTTAATTAGCTATCTCTCAGGGTGAAGAGACCTGGGCCAAAATGCAAATGTTTCTGTACTTGCTCTTTTACGTGTGAAGTATTGAGTTTTATTTACATTTTTAGGAAAAGCTTGAGCTTTTACCAAAAAAGATAAGCCGGAATAATGTGAGAATTAGAGAACAACGACTATATTGCACCAAACCTACAAGATTGGGACAATGCAGTATGCAGTATTTACAAGAGGTGCAAAAAGTATGTTTTACAACACATGTTCAAAAGTGTCCATGAGCTTTTTCATTAACCAGAATTCAAAATTAGTTGGACTAAAATGTCAAGGTTTACACTTTTGTGCTCTTTAATCCATTTTGGTCCGACAAAAACTCCCAAAAATATTTGAAAAAATTCTCCTATCCCTCGCAATTAGTAATCACTAGGCTCCGACAAAATATGGTGGAATTTTGGTCCAAATATGTCATTTTTATGTTGCTTAAAACAACCCAAATATGTTGATTTTATATTAACGAAAAGCGTTTCGGTTTGTTGTTTCTGTCCTATTTATATTTCCTAACATAAAAACTGGGGCCGGTCATAATTTGCAAATAAATATGGTCTTTTTGACAGCAAATTTGCGTAAAAATCAATTAAATGTATGCAAAAAATTGCGAATAAACTTTCCAAAATAAAGGCAACAAAATGTTTGAGGGGGGGGGAGCTATTTTTGCCTTTAATATCAAGCAATACATAGATGAAAATGAATATTACATTATAAAATCTTCAAGCACCAATAATTGAGCCTACTATACCTATGAAGTATATTCTTGCCATGTCCATGTTGGCTCCTGTTTAGTAAACTTGGAAAATATGCGAAAAAGTTGAAAGAATGCAAAAAATAGCAAGTGCCAAAACGTCAAAAAAAGGGAATGTTGCAAATGAAGGAAAAACGACATTGAATTGCAAAAACGTTGCTGCCATGGCCAAAAGATCATTGTTAGTCCTGTTTATTGCCTTTTTCTGTTGCTAAATTCTAGGAAAACTTTGGGATAAGCTCAAGGAGGTTGCTAGTTTACCCCATTGCTCCCCAGCGCCCCCTTTTGACTTATGATGTGATGTGTCGTGGGGTTAGCTATGGCATAAGTTAATTTGAATAGTGTTGTTATTAGCACAGGTGTTATACAAAGCAACCAAAGGATAGTGCCATAAACGATTTGAAATAATCAAATTTTAAGCTCTTTTTGAAACAAAAGCTCAACAATGGGTGTAAAAAGTGGTGTCATTTTCACTTTTGCTGCATCACTACGTATCCCAAAGATGAGGCTTGGGCGCAACGGGGTGAAAAAAAAAACCTGAGGCTTTGATCGTATTCTATCACATATACTGGGTGAGCTATGGAGCTTCTGTATTTTATTGACAAGAAATTAAATCTTCTTTATGACAATGTTTGACATCAGGACACGTTTTTAGTGAATCCGATGTCATGGTACATACAGTATTCAATTGTTTCTTTTCGAGAGTCTAGTGCGCAGAGTAATATTTATCTGGGCCCCAATATCCCCAAACTATGTGAAAACTATTTTTCATGTAAAAACATATTTGGTCTGACTCTAGTCATCACTAATCCCTCCTGGCTCAAACTTGGCGGCAACTCTATCTCTCGGCGATCGTAACGACTCGAGTATAACGACTTATGACGACAGAATTCTCTCCCTCAAGACGCTTAAGACCAACAGCCTTCAATCCTGAGCAAAAACAGCAAAAACGGATCCCTCCCCAATCCCCAACCCGGCCGGCACTTGCGTACCGACCTACCGACATCCTCCTCCCGCCCCACTTGACTTGGGCCCTGCCTACCTGCCCCGTCTGTCCGTCGCTCCCTCCCCTTGTGCCGCCCATTCACATCCACATCCCTATACTCCATACGGTCTTGACAGACACCCACTGAAACACCGAAACAGAGTTTAACCCACAGCGCCACATCATGGCGTGTATTTCCCCAAAGTGCGTGTCCAGACCGCTCCGGACAGGCGGCGTCGGCGGTCCATCGGCCCTACCGGAGGCAAACCAAGCGTCCACTCATCGGAGCGGTGGCGGTGGCGGTGGCCAAATTCAGGTAAAGTCTGACTGAATTCAATGGTCATCAATGATTGAAAGCCTGATTCAGTCCAGGCTTCAAACGGACAGGAGGTCTTGGTCCCGCGGTCTGTCATGGTTTTTCTACCCTCGGGTTTCCATCCATCCAAGCCACCCACCCTAGGCAGGCTGACTGGATGACAGAGGCGGTTTAGCATTCACGCACCCACTCCACTCATCTCTCAACCCCGGAAGCCCGGAAGCCCGGAAAGCATGCAAGCTCCTGGCGAGTTCGATTCGACATGGGGGAAAGGGGAGCGAGACATATCGAATTCTAAGACGTCGAAATCAACCCGACAAAACTCATTTCTTTTTTTTAAGAAGCCAGACACCTCTCAGGGGCTAGATCGACAATAGCCATTCGTTTCCTTGGCAGAGAGCTCATGATTTTCATGTGACTTGAGTTGGCCAGCCTCAAGTCAACGTGGTCCAACCGACCGATAAGGGCTTGTCGAAAGAAAAAAGAACCAGATTCATTAGGCCTTGAGGGTGAATGAAACCTTGAATATTCTCTGTTTTTAGGTGATCTTCGGTCCCATGTTCTCGGGCAAATCAACGGAACTGATCCGACGACTCAAGCGTTACCAAATCGCTCGGTACGAATGCTTGATTGTCAAGTATGCCAAGGACGTGCGGTACGATTCGGAGAGTATTGCCACTCACGATCGACAGACCCTAAAAGCTGTCAGTGCTACGTGTTTAAGCGACCTGCGAAACCAGGCCCGGAAGTACGACGTGATCGGGATTGACGAAGGACAGTTTGTGAGTTGGAATGAGTCGATGATTAAGAGATCCAACCTACGGACGGAGGACTAACTAGTTGAGCAGTTTCCAGATGTGGTGGCCTTTTGTGAGGACATGGCCAATTGCGGGCTGACTGTGATCGTGGCGGCCTTGGACGGCACATTTCAGCGCAAAGGCTTCAGTAACATTCTCGAGCTGGTCCCTTTGGCCGAGCACGTGGTCAAACTCACGGCCGTTTGCATGAGTTGCTTTGGCGAAGGATCCTACACGAAGCGCATCTCGGCCGACACGGCCGTAGAAGTCATTGGTGGGGCAGAAACCTACATGGCCGTATGTCGAAAGTGCTTCCAATCGCCCGTCAATGTACCATCCAGTCCCCGGATGCCATTGGGCGAGAATGCCTCGAGTCCAGTCAGCCCCACTGAGCGGGAGGTCAAGAAGTCGCTCTTCTGCAACCCAATTGATCAAGGGGATAAGGAAAACATGCAAATCGCTTGACCCCTCGAAACAATGTCCGTCATCCATAGCACCAATTACCAGCATGAGTTCAATTGAGAACTCAAATACTGACTGAACTGAACCCTCAAGCAATATACAGACGACCACAATCAATTTTCATGGCTCATTAGTTAAAATAAGTCATAAAAAATGGGAACTGGAATCAAGATGCATGAACGTATTTGATTGTCTATTTATCATACGTACAGGGATCGATATTTGGCATAGATTTGTTGTCAGTCGTTCATTTAGAGACGAGAAGCGTCATTTTAGAAACAATGTAAAAGAACGTACATGTAAAAAAAGTCCAGGGTAGTCGTGATCGACACGTTTTGGCCTAGGCAAAATGTTCGCGATTCAGATTTGCGCTTTACACTGGATTTGTGACATTGTTGCTGTTGACATGGCCATCCAAGAGAAGAGGGTCCACGGCTCCTCCTGGGTTGGGAAAGGCACTGTCGACCACGACATTCATGGACTGGGCGAAGATATCTGGAAACCAATATAACAATTACCAACCAAAAATACTCAACACTTACCTACGCCTAGGCTCGAAATTCAGACGTACAACTCCCTACCCTTTGATTCCACGCCAATATTGTTAAGTCAATATTTACGAATAAGATAACCCTGGCTTGAACCGATTGTCTCGGTTTGAAAGTTGACACTAAAGTGGGATTGTTTTTTTTTTCTGCTGTTCAAGATTGACATACATACATACCCCTTAACCGTTCATGCAAGCTGTCTTGGGTGTTTGCCATGGTAAGAACGTGACCCCCAGAGCGCTTGAAAACAGATTCCACCGACGGTTTCAGGTTGTAGAAGATCAGCTTCTGTCCCCTTTTAGCAAAATCCTTAGCCATGGCCTTGAATCCTTTGGCGGCTGTGTAGTCGGTGGTGAAAATGTGTCCACCATCCACCACGACAGGGAATTTGCTCTCGCCTTGCCGCACGCCGGCTTTTTCAATGATGTTTCGCACATGGCTGACCGAAGGGAACACGAGAGAGCGGTCAATCACCACCATAAGGTAATCGCTCCCGGGGCCGTCCAACTGAAACACACGTTACATTTGTGGTTCGTCTTAGTTTGCCCAAAGATATGAGGAGCTAGATACCAATTTATCATTACCGTGCAAAGTTCGATCGTCAGATGGGGCCGGGCAGTGTTGTATAAAACAATCAAAACTTGAATGCCCACTCCCACCAAAATTCCGAACTCCAGGGCCCAAAATAAACAACAAAGAAAGGTTACAAAAGCACAGAGAAGATCGGTTTCTGAAAAACAAATCAATGGTCTTGTTAGATGTCACACATTGGCCACCATTAAGTGTCCAAAATTTTGCCAAATTTACTTTTTGAACGCCACATTGGCCGCACAACCTCGTATTCCACACTGAATATGACGGCGGTTATAATCACGGCCGAGAGGGTTGCTTTGGGAATGAAGCAACAATAGTCCATTAGAAAAGCCAGCGCTAAAATCACCAAGGCACCCGTGTAAATGCCGCCAAAGGTGGTTTTTACGCCACTAGCCGCATTGACCGCCGTTCGCGAAAATGAGCCCGTGGTGGGCATGGAACTGAAGAATGACCCACCAATGTTGCACAAGCCCAATGCAATCATTTCTTGACTGGCATCCACGGGCTTGCCCCCAGCTGAAAAGCACAAAATGGTATGAAGCACTAATCCCTTTTAGTGTAGTATTAGACGAAACCCGTCTCATACCAAAGGCCTTGGCAATGGCCACACTCTCTAGGATAGCAATCATGGGGATAATCGCTATAGCTGAACCCAGAGTTTTCACCATTCCCGAAAAATCCATGGTTTCAGTGCTGAAAGGTGGTAGACCCACGGGTGGCAGACCCGTGTCAATTTCGCCCGTTAGAATGAAAGTTGTGTTTCGAGATCCGGGAGGTTGGGGCTCAGGATCAAATCCCATGGCAATGAGCAGACAAACGATGACAATCACCGCATTTCTGGCGGTAGCAACCACCCATACCAACTTGCCCATAATTCTTCGACCCATTGTACCCAGACGGTTGCATTGAATTTGACATGAAGTGGGTTCATCCAAGTCTTCGATGGAGTCAAACCAGTTGACATTTCTTGTTATCTACGCCAAGAGTTTTGATTGAATCTGGAATCCATACATCTACGCTTACATTTTCAAAACACTAACTTACCCGTAGAAGCAGGAGAACGACGATGCAAATAAAGCCCAGAATAGTGTCTTGATAACGGAAGCTTTTGAAATTCTTGACAATGTCGATCCAAGTGCCTTGCACGCCTTCGATATGGGAATGTTTAGTGATTTCCAAGCCAAAAAGGCCCTTGACTTGAGAGGAGGCGATAGTGATGGCCGCAGCCGAAGTGAAGCCCGCTGTCACCGGGATTGAGATGAAATCAATCACGAATCCTGCTCAAAGCAACAGTAGCATTAGGCACCTCATAACAAATTGATGAATTATCTTTGTTGGTTGTCCAATCCGACTTACCCAATTGTAAAGCACCCAGAACAAAAATGATGAGGCCACTCAGAAAAGCTAAAAGGACGGCAAACGCCGGACCTTCGGGCCCACTGTGAACGTGTTCGGCTGTCATTAGGGCCATAATAGCCGTGGGACCAATGGTGATATCTTTGGAGCTACCAAAAAAGCAATACACAAAGCATCCCACGAAGGCGGAATACAAGCCATACTGTAAACGGAAGAACCGACACAATCAGGCATTGCAAATTGTGATGCCTCAATTTTTTTGCCGCTATTGATATGAAGGCTGGGCATCAAAAGTGACATGGCAATCGGAATTTCTGTCTTATTACCTGAGGTGGCAGATTGGCCACATCCGCGTAAGCGATGGCTTGGGGAATGACAGTCAGCCCGACGGTAATGCCGGCGATCAGGTCGGACACGGCTTTTTCACCATTGTACTTCGGGAGCCACTCCAAGATGGGGAGGCGCTTGAGCAGCTGCTTCCGAGTGCAAAGTGCCGCGGCCCTTTGGGCAAACCACACGGACATGGCATTGCGGGTTTCGGAGTCAGAGGACTCCAAGTCGTCCTGAGATCCTAGCCCTTTGCCTTTACCATTGGACCCAAAGTCATGGTCTGGAAGAGAAGGCGAAATTTTGAACAGATCTGGATGACTGTGCGAAGCGCACTGACCGATTCGTGCCTGACGGCCTCGAACAAACCTATTGATCTTGGATCATCCGCACCTTAGGTATTTAGCTGGATTGATCTGGACCTCATGTCCTCCGAGACTGTCTGTCTGTCTATCTGCCTGCCTGCCTGCCTCGCTTTCTCCCCGAGCCCCGAGATCTGGGCCTTGTTACAAACCACCACTTGTTCGATGATTTGGAAGCCGTGAAAACGGAGCCAGCCCTCATTTCCTGCTGCGCTCCTGGTCTTCCCGGACCCCCTGCCCTCATCAGCGAGTGACGATGTCCTTTTTCGGAGACGCCAAATAACCAACAACTCAGAAACGTGAAGCGGGGAAGAGGAGGAACAGGAGGAGGGACAGTCAAAGACCAAGAGGCTGTCACAATCCCTGTCAAGGCATTCTCTCTCTACATACCCTCAGTTTCCCGGCCAACGTAAGTGCGAGTAAAGACGACACGAATGTCAAGAAGTACGAGTAGTAAAACTCCGAAAGATGTTCGTGCATGATGTACTACATACGTACGGATGTGGCTCCCAATTTGGGAGTGCGTGCTGACTGACGTTCAAGCTCCTTTTTAGGTGTTGAAGCATGTACTACATAAGGACGTACCCGGTTATATGTTCCAGGCGCTACTACGTTGTGAACTCGTCCCGGTTCAACAACAGGAAAAGGTTCTGCGGATATTTTCTCCCAAATTGAGTGGAACTGTGTTGAGCTGTGTATTGAGTTGGAGGCAGCTTTCCCGTGGATGAGCTGGCGGCTTTTCCACCACCCATTCAACAGTTACAGCTGACTAGCTGGTCAGTTGCCGTCAAGTCCATGTACAAGTGTGTACGCCGAAGACACCCCCATGACACAAGCCAGCCAGCGGCATGATGGCGAAGTCAGAAACTCCCTCTCTCTGTGAGGAGCCCGACGAGCCCAAGAGCACAATCCAGAGGCTTTGTTACTACTAGCTACAACTCCAAGAGCAAGTACACATGGACAGGACACATCCTCACGTTGCGAGAACAGAACAGCTGATGGATAGATGGATGGAGGATGATACGGCCCAACAAGAGGGCCAAGCTGGGCCTGAGCTCGTCTGACGCGGTTCTCCTGCTGGTTCTCTGGATGGAGAGCTCTACCAGCACTCACCCACCCACGGTTCGCTACAACATGGAGTACACTGACGTACATTAAACAATCAGCTAGGAGTAGGGACCCTGGATTCAGAGAGCATATATAGCTAGGAGTTGAACCTGTCAAACATTCGCTTGTTCGATGGATTTAGAGCTCTTAGGATCGTTCGCTCTTTCCATCCCTCCATTCCGCCATCCCTCCATCCATCGAATGGGTGCTGAGCGCCAAAAGGCATGGAGGCCAATCATGCCAATGCAATAGTGCAATATGGGAAATGCATCACGTCACATAGTTTGGGTTGAGGTGGCCGATATTTTAACGAAGATGGTTCATTTCGGCCCAATTTCGCCGGACAAGGATATCTATGTACGTAGACTAACACAACATTACATAGCGGTTGCGATAGTCCTGTTAGCTACCAAAAATGCCCGGCCAAGGAATTAAAAGCGAAACTGGGCCAGATCAAATGAATTCCACTCAAGATTGGGCAGGACTATTTATTACTTTGTCTACCTTGGGTTCGGGTAAAAGCTAAAGTAAAAAAAACCCTGTGTTCATTTCTTTGCCTGACACTCGCTCGCTCATTCATAACTTGTGAAAAGCCCGAACACTTAAAGTCTGAATCGAATGTATGGACTTACAGGGAAAGTCCGATTACGAAATCCATGGAGGAATTCCCAATTCCACGCGATGATTTACAAATAATGAAACATAATTGGCCCTGTTGTGGTTAGTTTGTATAGCCGTGCGTAAATGACCTCATTACCTATTTTTTTTGTTTTACCATGACTGTCCCAGCAAAGAAGCGTTTGTCTACATGTTTACATCGCCAGAGAAAATAAGAAAATGATAAAGCCCGAGTTGGTTGCTGTGTCAAATATTTACATTGGACAGCAAGCCCTTTTTAGGGCCTCGCCTGTTGTCTACCCTTTCATTGAAAACCGGACTTTTCGCCAAAACTGAATATTTTTGACTCATTCAATATTCTGAAAATTTAAAGGCACCCACCCGCTCTCGAACTGTTCATGATTAGCACAATTGATTGGACTTGTAAACATCGTAAACTCGGCTGGTATTCGATTGATGTTTTCTACATCTAGCACTAAATCCATTGGCATTGGCTAGCTTTTGTGCTCGAGTTTTAACTAAAGGAAACTTCTTCATTTTCCCTGTCTCACATAACTAGGGTACTCACTACCCACCCAGACCTGGTATTCGGAGGCTTCAACTTGGGATTCCCCTGGATTGAGACATTAGCCTTCATGACTGTCAATCCATCTCGGGTGGAGTACTTCAGAACTCGAAAGAGGAAAACCGAGCGCAAAAGAATAATGCCTTGGTGTTTCAAACACACGCAGTTGATGCAAGGGAAGTGAAGTGACACGCATGTACGTGGAAGACATGTAGCATAAAGTAAGTACGAAGTTGATCAAAAAGGGTTACCCCCGTCCCGTCCCCAGGAGGAGAGCATGTCGCATTTGATGCAATGACACCGTCATGAAGTTGTCATGGCAGCGCATGAAATCACAAATTCGATTCAAACTTGACAGATATACGTACTACGTATAAATAGTAAGTCTGACAACGAAGTTCGACCGCCTACTGCTGCTTTCACATCGAGAATTCACTTCCATATTCGAATTGCTGAGACAACGTTGGATTGGATTTCCATCTACTAGTGCCTACTTACTAATACCTACTCGCACCTGCCTTCGACAATCTTATAATTTTGGAATTTTCGTGGTCAAATTGATGGCCAAAGGAAATCTGAGATCCTTCTTCAATCTCGAGGCCAGTCAGTGACTTGAGAAGTCCGTTTCCTAGAAATGTATAGAAGCCAGTTTGTTCGTAGGCACGTATATAGTACAGTACAGTGCCAGAGAATTGTATGCACGCGCCGCTCTCCTGACAAATGCCATCCAAAAATGTCATAATCATGGCTCACGATGAACGAATAAGCGAAGCCTTTACTCGTGTAACACTGCGCCGGACGGACTCCTTTTGGCCGACCATGATTTTCCGTCTCTCTTTCTGGATGGAGAGAGCTAAGTAACTCAAGAGCTCGAGCCCCTTCCGTTCCGTTGCGATCTGTCTCTTTCCTTTGATTACGTTCTAGTATTTCACAAGTGAGTACTGTACATACATGTCCACACATCTCGACATACATATGTGTGTGCGTCCGTCCGTCCGTCCGTCGATTGGAATGCTCTGACGCAACTCGTCACTTCGCAAGAAAGAGCACCGAATAGATTGAGGTAACCCAAAGTAAATGGCGCATGGTACCACCAACCATGGAATGGTGAACTTATTGTTGTATGAAAGGGCATTATCCGATTACACATACACGGGTTTCCTCTCTCGGATGAATGGTCGGGGTTGGCGGTGCTTAATGCTAAGTTGCTAGGTTGTTAAGTTGTAGTAGGAGTAGGTGGATGGAACTGACCCCACCGTAACGGCGGAAAATCCCATGTCAATTATTACCTGATGATTGGAGAGATGCGCGAGACATGATATTGGGATGACAGGTTCACCTTGGTTGCATCGATATTGATTCCTCGGAGGTACGCACGTTACTGATGATGAGGATGAGGAGGAACCCAGAGAGACTCTAGAAGAAGAAAACGAAGTCTTCAAGATACTACTAGTGGTAGTAGTAGTAGTTGTTGTAGTTGTAGTAGTAGTAGTTGTAGTCGTAGTAGTAGTAGTAGTAGTAGTGGTGGTAAAATTAGTAGTAGCAGTGATAATGGTGGTAAAAGTTGTTGCTCTTATTGCGGCAGCACGCTAACAAATGACAATTGACTCCTCAGCGCCACGACACACATGAAGCCCATCCGAATATGTGAACTGAGTTGTTCTCATCCCCAAGCCAGTCCGCTGCCATGCATACATAGCGATGAGTGTAAATACTGGACACAGTCGCTAATAAAGTCGTTCAACTTCTTGTTCGCCGCCATCTACAAGTTCTTCAACGTGCTACCCTTGAGCGAGTTTCTTGGCCTCTTGGTCTATTTTTTAGGGTCATCCTCGCATCTCGCAACAACATGACGGCTCTGAGAAAAAGTACGATTTGGGGAAGGTTAAAAGGTTGCCCTCCCTCTCTCTCCCCCTCGTCACGGTACATCTTTGGCCCGTTCAAAAACAAATGGAAACGCTCAATTATGCTGGTTTGCATTCAACTTTAGACTCGTAACCACGTGTCCGTTTGTCGGTGTGTCCATACTCCATTCGCTTGTCCTATCTGAGCAAAGGGTATTAGATTGTTAACTCTCTCACCTCGATCATCTCCATTTGTTCAGATCTTATGCAAACCGCATGTTTCTCGCTGTGGTTTGATCATCGAAGTCGAATCAGGAGACATCGATTGAACAAATGTAGGAACGAACAACACAGTACACATCAAGGATCACCATGATCCTCCAGACACATTATATTATACGTTACTTAGTATGTACCCAGGATAAACAAAGAAGTGTACAGCGTCCAAATGGCAACAAGATCAATAAGCGCAAATTTACTATGACACAATCATTTCGCTCAAAATGATCTGGATCCCTGAAGGGAAATGTGCTTGACGAGAAACAACATTACATGCTAAGGAACGAAACGAACGAAACTCTCCTGCAATAACAAAGTTGATAAAAACAGTTCCTTAAATCGCAATGACGGGATGGCTGGTCCGGTCGGTGCGAAGCAAACGAATAGGATGATGGAATATAGGCCGACAAAGCCGCAAGGCCTTCAAGCTTTAGCAACTTGAACCTACTCTGGTACATTTTGTAGCCGTAAAACCAATTCCAATCGGACTCATATATTACAAGAACCAGTTCAAAGCCAAAGTCTGTTCATGTATCGTTAGCCTTACGTTCAAAAGAATGTGAGATTCAAAGTACACACCAGTTTCTGTGGAATGTACCTGTCTCAACACTACATAAAAACGGGCCAAAACCAAAAACAGTATCCAAAGTGTTTATTCCAGCTTAAACAGTCTACTCCTAAAATGGGATTGTCAAGGAAATACGATGATGATCCGGTCCACTTTCATTTTTTTCAGGAATGGGCCCGTGAATAGATTGTTCAGTTTCTTTTCTTGGTCGCTTCTACCTACTTCTTATTGAAATGGGATTCCCCATAATTCTCCGGCAAGCCTAAACTCAAAATGGGTCCCCCAATTCACCAAAGGAGCCAAGAAAGATTGCGGCGTTGATGATGGAATGAATACCATATGATGGGGTCTTTATGATGAGTTTTAATGTTATTTATTTGTTGAAATGGACAGATGAATGGTCAATTCTCAGGCATCCTATTTAAATCAACGTGATTTATATACAGCCTTTACATTTTTCTTTTCGTCTCTATTCATATTGATGTTTAGAGTACGTGAATCCCTCTGTTGTAGCATATAAGAAATCCTCATGAGAGCACAATCAGTAAAATTAAAGATTTCAACTGATTTCATGTCAATGTTGAAGATTTACAGAAAATATGTCAACGAAAATGCTTTAAAACAGCGTTCACAGGATCATATCGAAAAAAATGACGTTATTTTTGTCATCATAAGCAAATCAGTAGCAATTGTTGGCTGTTGCTTTTTTAAAGTTGAGGCAATGAATTAGGGAAGTACAATTCTTTGGATTGAAATAGAAAATATGACCTGTCATCAGGCACAGAAACTGTTAGTCCATTCTTTGTTTGTTTTCCGGCTCAGTCAAAACCAAAGCAATGGCTTGGATTGGTTTGAACTGACAAAGATGTCGGTTTAAAAGGTTTGATGTGCAGTAAACGTATTAATTGTATTTCTTACCGAGAGTGATATATTGCTATAGTGATTTATATGTTTCCAGTTGAAGTCACCAAGTCGAACTGTGACGTGTTCGTGAATGGCCTGAGGACTGAAAATCCCCGGGCTCACGATCAATGGTAAGCTTTAATCTGAAGTGGTGGTGAGAGCTACTTTTTTTCATCTCCGAACGGATCGCAAGCGCTGTTCATGCGTGAGCCCTTCTTTATACACATATTTATGTATCTACAGTAGCTACCAGCTCTATTGCACTGTCGAACGAAGTACCCTATGCGTCTCTGTCCGTCTGTAGTACAACAACTCTATAGAACAACCACAGGATCTTATCTTCTTTTCCGTGTGCCCAAAATGCAGAGTACCATGCAACAAGATTAACAAGAGTACAAGCCAGAAGCCCGAGAAGCCCGAGGAATCCGAGGAGCCACAAAAGCCAGAGGAGCACCGGACACTGGAAAATTCCAGAACCACCGCCATGGAACATGGACAGCGAGCGAACCATCCAATCTATGATAAACTCACTTACCAATCAGTCTCATCACCATATCCGTCATTCCGTCGGCAAATGAAGCCTCGGATTCCACCAAGGCTCGGATGACCAGGGGCGGCATGCCACTGCATTTCCCCGCGTTTGGAGGACGTTTTCGATGATTATGACGGTGATGATGGCGACGATCACAATGGCGAAGGAATGAGGCAAAGTGTGCTTGGCCGTGGTCGACGGACAATACGGATAAATCTAGAAGGCTCATAGCGCACACCCCTCTCTACTAACCATTTCGAAGAGCCCTTGCTGATGTCTGTTGTTGTTGTTGTTGCTGCTGCCGCTGCCATCAATTCATGTATTCTCTACCTAGTTACCTACCTACGGTAATAATGTATGACATAGAAACGATGATACCAATCGAGTGTCAACCGACGTGTGCGTGATGGTAGCGTATGCGTGTTGCGGATTAAAGTGGAGTGAAAACACGTTTGGGTGACATTCCAAAGTGAGGCGGACCCCATAAACGCGGTTTTCCCTTCAACCGTGAAGACCAAGACTGCTTCCGGAAGTATGGTGGTGATGCTTAACCAGATTACGGTAGAGGTGGAAGTTTCAGACCTCAAATTACATTTGACTCGGATTGATCGTGCCATGGACTATAATCGCCCACCGAGGAACGATCCTCAATGAATTTTCCAATCCATGAAGGCCATGTCAAAATGACTTTGGCCTTGTTAGGAGAGTAAAAACGAGTGGCTTCTTTCCATTGACGCTGATGGCCTTATTTTAACTGTGACTTTGAATCTGGAAACCATCTGCTTTTCTCATGTTTTACCATTTTTGAACATAGATCACATCAAATGCCATTTGAGACTGACTAACATCATTTACGTTTTGATGCCAAATCATCATATATGTACATTCACATTCAAATTTTAGATATTCGCGTGCTTTGCAAAGTTTAACTATCGCAAGATAAAAATGGATCACCAAACAAGCAGACAAAGACAAACAAGACAGGATTTTGGGCTTGCTCTAGTGATGGGATCAAATCAAATTTCAAATTCAAGGTTACCAGAAAACGTGGAGAGTGAGAAACACCCGCCTATTATTCCATTGTGGACCAAAGAATTACCGTTGAGCAAAAAGCAACCCTGGTTTGACGGAAGAAAAATTAGGGTTCCTTATTGAGATTAACTAACAGGTTTCGGACATTCCACCAGTAATGTCATAAGCAACTCAAAATGTAAATTTGGAGCCCTAATCGTAACCTCCCGTGATTATTAATTTGATCCCGATCAACGGTTTGCTCTAGTTTTTATTGCTCTGTTGTAAAATTGTCAAATTTGCAAGGCATGCTCTCGGTTACACGTGCAACCGTTATGGCTGCCACAAATCCTACCAATTAAGCATTTTCATAGAAAAACTATAAGAGGATTCTGATTTAAAATTTACAAAAATATCAACACTCAATCTCATTGTTGTTGTAGAAAGCTTAAGGAGAAAAAACTCGCTAAGATTTTGGTTGTGCCATGCTTTTACAGGTGGCGGTAGGGTAGGGAATTCTGATTTGCCACTTTAGGGCATTTTTTAGGCTGGCTTGTTTGAGCCTTTATTAAATAACCACCTTGTTAACCCTTTATACCATTTTGGAATAACTATTTTGATGAATTGTTTGCTCATTTTTATCACCTTTTTGTTCGAGTCTTGGGAATAATGGAGTTCCTATAGGACATTTAAAAAGGCTCTCAAGCTCTTGGTGCATAGATTAATAGACCAATAAACACACGTGTTTTCCAATGAGAAACAACGATATTTTTCTTCGCTGCTTTATCTTAAGAACATTACCACAACTACTTAATAGTTTACAGGTAAATATCAACTTTAGTATGCTTGACATCACACATACATGTGGTTGTTACATACATATGATTTGCCGAAGCAACATCAAAATCAATAGAATTTGATAACTCATTTCATTCCTTGCCAATTGATAGAAAAGCATAGCAGCAATAGCCAAGCATAAGTTAAAATGTTTTTGTAACAACAAAACAACCAAGAATGTCATTTCAAGTGTGAAAGTCCCGGTTTCGTCCTTTTTCGTCTTGAGCAGTAGTCCTTTGTCTACGCAGGGGCATGGTCAAAGTGCAAATTGGCTACAACCTTCTTGCTCAAGTTGTATGATCATTCAAGGCTTCTAAGTCCATCTGAGTCGATTTGATGTCTCAACCTTGACATTTTCGAATCTTTACAACCATTCCACTAGTCAGTAGCCTTCAACGAAAAGACTCCAACCATTGTGGGATTTTCATTGAGGCCCTTTCCTGATTCCTCTGTCGTATATAGATGAATGGAATGATCTGATTTACCTTGGGAGGACCGATATCTTTCTTTGGACAAAAAACAACTGATCATGTCTCTTCAGAGGTCACCTTCTCTGCGAAGAATAAAGCCCAATAATTGGATGGGATGGTTCCTTTTTCCAATTCTGGGCAAACCTATAGATTAAGTTTTGCTTATGGTAATGTGCGTTTCGTACATAGTGGTGTGCCTGTCCGTTGATCAACAAAAAAATATAGCGATCCATGGTGAGGTCTCCGTGAGTAGCTTTTGTTCAATATTTTCGGTGTTCGGAGGTGTAAGTGCACGCACCCACTTAGATTTGACTTGGTTCCTAAAAAGCTGGCTTGGACTGGTGCGCACACAAGGGCAAAACTCAGTTTTTCTTACTCAAGCCATGACTTTCTTGATAGCAGTTCTGGATGATCATTGAGATGTGAACACATATTTTTTTCGTACCTCCAAACAAGGTACAAGTGAAGCAATTATATCAATATAAGACTAGAAGAAGACTAACGTTTATGAGCAAGTTAGAATCTGTTCAACAGGTTTGTTATCGAAACCAAGGTAGCTAACTCCGACCACCAATCATGGCTGGATGTCTCCCGATTCGATGTTGTTCAAAACTAATTTTGTTGTGAGCTGATCAACTGGCGAAAGAAGTAGATCCTCGCACTAACAACCAGGCAAGTCTATGCAACCAAAATTTGAGTCCAAAAATATGTTTTCACAATTCTAATTTCTTATTATTATTCTTCCCCGCCGTTCCAGGAAGTGCCAGGCACGTAGTAGAAAACTGCAGCAAACCCGAACTCACTACCTCTTCCTGTCTGATCGATGGTTCTGTGCTTGGATTTTTTCTTCGATTTTCCACTGGTTCTTTCACCAATCATGTGTCGATGTTTTTTAAGCTAAACGTTGCTCGATTTGTCATTAATGACGACGAATAAAATTTGCCGTTGAGCTGAATAACTACCTAACATCGTACACCGAAAGTGCCCGGTAATAGAAATAGACCAATGGCCTAACGTCCAGGTTAGACCAAGCCAACAAGATGGGCATCTGAAAACATGCTTTTGATTATTTCGGTTTGCTATCATTCGTCGTCGTTCCGGGAATGATGTACTCCTTCAATGCTCAAATCAAGTTCAACGAGATCAAGACCATAGATTTTTATGAGCGGAAAAAGGAAAAGGAAAACTAAAGCAAAATGGGAAGTCCTAAACTGTTGTTGATTATCTGGGATCATGGCAGCCTTGAACGCATCCACATTTTGATTTGTGGTCCTGTTGGTCTTAGTCTACATGGCGGTTAGACAGAAATAGGCTCATGGATCAGATCTGGGAAAGACGGTGGCCAGAAGTCCTTTGGCTAAAGGAAGGCCATGTTGTTATAGTAGAAGTTCTGTCATTTGGCCGACATGCTTGTAATTGCAATTACAATTACAATCACGCAATTGCACTTACTTTTTTTGCACGTAATTGTAATTAATTACATTTGAATCAGAGTAATTGTAATTTATTACACTTGGATCAATGAAATTGAGCTTTTTCAATTACAAATTGCAATTATATTTTCACCCACATGTCACGTTTTTACGCACAGGCATGAACAACTGGAATATGGACGGGGACGCTTGGTTTGGGAATTAGCTTTTCGCGATTAAGTTAACGCATTATGTTCTTCTTCAAATGAGAATAATCCCAGGCAACAACAATTACTCATTTCAATTTTCAGCTTGATTGAGCGACTGGATCAAAAGTAATGCCGTCTTAAAAGGCACTACAAAGCTCTTCAATGAATGAACGAACTAGCCCTCTTGTGGTAATTGATTAACAGAAGAGGGCTAAGTCATTCATTCTGTGCTCTGTTATGTACTGCACTTTGAGAGGGCATAACTTTTGACCCAGTCGTTTGATTGAGCTGACATTTGAAATACGCAATCGTAGGGATCTGGGGCCGGCCTTATTTGAAGAAGAATTTAATTCATTGACTCGAATTGGAGTTGCTAATTTTCAACCTTACCATCCCCGTCCATATTCCAGCGGTTCATGGCACAGGCTAGACTCCAAGAATAGCTATTTATACAATAGCCGGGCCTTCTTTGCGTGGAGTTTATTAAAGTGAGGCTTGACGAAAGTCGACAAGGTCAAGACACCTTGAATGCGTTCGCCCATTTCATGCCGTCGAGTTTGAAGAGAAGAGCGAGGGCGTGCCCGAGCTTCTCTTCACATGAGAGGGCATCATGAAATGGCGAAAGCATTCAAGGCGTTGACTGATCAACTTGTTGAGATTCAAACTTAATAACTGCATGCAAAGAACGCCGCCGCTATTGAATACACAGTTCTCTTTTACGGATGTACGGTACAGCAGTGAATAAACTACATGCAATGGACGCCACGGCTATTGAATACACAGTTCTCTTTTACAAGAACCGGTTTTCAAGGTATGAATTTCGCTCAAACGTCTTATAGCCAAATTTGACGTTAGAGAATGTCCTATTTTCTTCATGAGTGGCTGAAAACTTACATTACCGCCACTTGTGAACACAGTGCCATGAACTAATTTCTCATGTTGACGTTTGGGTTCCTTAGCATGCTGGAGATGGAACTTTATACCCCTGGAAACCGGTCCTTGTTAAGGAAAATGTGCTGTTTTCACGTCGAGCAAAAGTTTGTAGTAGTTTGACGATTCGAATGTGCAAAAGAGCTGAACTGAGGCATTGGAAAGAAAACTGTTCAATTCAACCAACCCTCTCAAATTTTCGCTCGACATACAAACACATTTTTTGTTGGAGTCTATTAAGGACCATAACTTCTGTTGAGGTTTGGTTCTGAACACTCTTGGCTTAGACATCCTTTGATTGGTTTGCCACTGACGTTGGTTCCTCTTATTAGGTACACAAAGTGAAGTAAATACGAAGTGAATTTTACTATTGTTGTCCAAGGCACCACCAAGACAACTGAAGTGTGCTGAAAATCACTCCAGCCTCCAACCTTCCAAGAAACCAAATATATGAGCCTAAATTGTACGGCAAGCTCAAAAAAGCAGAGGCTGAGCTGATCAGTCAAACTAAGTGTAATGTACTGAACAAAGTACAAAGAAATCCTAAGACTTTGGATTGTGAATGGGTTTCCCGCCAAATTGTCTGCTCTTGATCATAATGGATCTTCACCACTTTTGAAAATAAAGTAAAAAGGTAAGACACTTAGACCTTTACAAATAGGGGATAAGTCATTTTCATTCTCTACTTCTTAAATGTTTTGTTTCAAAGCTATGCTTCAAAGTTATGATGTCAAAAACATATGTAACCGATATAAAGCAGGCTGAATTTTCAAATTTCATGTTGTGGTTAGTACATACCTTTGACTACAATATCTCCCAAGTAGCCCCAGCATTGCTCAATTTTGGCTAAGTACAACTACTAGCTAGATATTGTGATCCTACTTAGTGCCAATTTTGAATAAAGTGAATGGTTCAGGAGAAGCCAACTTTCATTTCTGCTTGCAGTCCACCTGTCTCTAGAAGTCTAGAGAAAAGACCTTCTCCTTGGCGCTAAGCTGGGCAAGCCTAAAAGCAGACAAGTGAGAAACCACAGACAGGACTGAATAATCACTGTTAACCTATTGCTATAAGACGTTAGGGAGACGTGATCAAGTGTTCAGCAGTGTTGCTTGATTGGAAGAGTAGGCTGAGGAACACACCAATCTTGCCCCTTCCTCTTTTCTGTAGGCTATCTCCCCCTGAGGACCCTCATGTCTGAATCAATACGTAAATCCCAGAAATTATCCACTAATTTGTTAAATGCATCAATGGCAAAGGTGTTATACCTAGAAAAGTGAAAGTATATGTTAGCTTAACCATTCCTTGATCACACAGTATGAAATAAAATGCCAAAATTTGTTTAAAATGATGCCAAATTTGTAATTCTAAACAAGCCACTTTTCAAGAAACCGGCCATGTGAACAACAGATGGCGATACCTTCGGAAATTCATGACGTAAACTTGAAAGCCCTCATTTTAGAATACTGCGTGCCAATTCAACAAGCCGGCAAATTACAATAGATTAGAAATGAAATATATGAACGGTTCAGGTTGATTGTGCTTGATATCTATTGTATACTCAAAGTATGACGTCAGCTGCTTCATTTCCCTTCGCTTGTCAAGGGTAATTGACCCACTAGATCCACGGTGATGGTTTTCCGTTGGAGGAAAATCCTGCAAATGTGGGGATTTTTTTGATAATTTTGGAGGTTCTCAACTGACAATTATAGGGAAAAGATCTGGGACACCTACCGACTAAAAAATGATAAATTTCATTGCTATACACCAAACTTTCCTAAATAACAAAGGTCAAGAATCAAACTTGGCAACCTTTTTAAAAAGAGGGAAAGGAAAGCATTAAAATCCGCGATTTAAAAAAAATCCATTTCAAATGCAGTGACTTTTTTGTAGGGTTATCAAAATACATTTTCTGTGACGTCTAGCACTAATAGTTGCATGTCCTCTCGTCAAACGAGTGGAATTTTTGCTTTAAGTTTTACTTGCTTACTTTTACCAAACTATGAAAAGAAAGATGAAAAATACTTATCAAAATGTATGTTAAAACTGAAAAAATCTAAAGCCAAACAACCCTTAATCCTCAAACCTTTGTATACCCTTGTAGCCTTGTAAATCTGTCATTTGTTTCACATCATATTTACAAAGCATGTAAAAAATCTCATAAAACAGTTTTTACAGTTTTAAACCATCTTTTCTTCTGCAAAAGTAGCAGTATTAGTGACCGTAACGCGTTACGTTTTCTTTCATTGTTGGGTTGGTTCTTTTTACGATTTGGTTCATCCTACTGAGCTTAAAAAACGCCTCATTTGAAGACGACTTGTTTTTTTGTTTTTATCCTGCAATTTCCCAAAAAGTTTATAGCCACCTTTGAAGTGTTGTGGTTTCAGAATACTTTTATGTAATTTACCTTGAGCGATAGTTAATGGTCTAACATAAACGCGGTAAAATTTTGGCACCAGTAAGTCCAAGTATTCCCATTTTGGAAGCAACAACTTTAATTGATCGTGGAGTGGTCGGTTATTCAGGTAAGACATGAAACTTAACAATGGTTTAAACTGGACCCTCGTCTGTGTAAATCAAAGGGTTTTAATATGGAAGAGGCAACCTAAAAACTTAGAGCAATATAGTATTTAATTCTAAGCCTTCAAATTATAATAATGCAAGTAACATTACCTGCTCAAAATATTTTGAGAAGGTTGGGCTCCAACGAGGCCCGGATACACAATGCTTTCTTGAACTGCACTTAACTCATATTCAAGTGTCCATTTTGTGAACGTCGGTAACAAAGGGGTTTTAAATATAGTAGAATCTGATTGCTTATAAATCGGGGTCGAAAAGATATTTCTTTTAGTTTCTTTTTGGTTTGGGTGCTAGGGTCGGATGGGTGAGCTCGCCCGCCAGCAAGCCAGCCATCACATCTTCTACGCCGTGGTCAAATAGAACTAAGACTAAACTTTTTAATGATAGTGTGCATTGCTTGTTCAAAAATCCCATCCAAAATTGACTCGCCAATAACTATCCTTGCTAGTTTATAATCGATTATACTTGATCACATCTCAAAAAGAGCGCAAATTTGTCGAGAATGGTCTCCGAAAAAGAGAAACGCGATTTGATTTTGGAGCTATTCAGTTCAGGGAAGAAACTTTAGAGATCGGTCATGTTCTCAAAGCCACTGTATCAAGAGTAACAGTTTTTTAAATAATTTCTGAGTTCAAGGCCACTGGCAAGACTGAAAGGAAGGTCCAGGAGACGAATAATTAGTGAAAACGCCAGCGCTTGTCCGGAGAATCAAGGCGAAATTGCAAATAAATCGTGCCCGGTCCATGATACAGGTGGCCAAAGAGGAGGCTGTCAGCAAGACCACGATGTGGACCCTAGTCAGGAAGGATTTGGGAATGTTTCCTTACAAAGGGAGGCGTCGACAAGTGCTTTCATTAGCCTCTGGGACAAAGCGTTTGCTCCGTGAGAAGGAAATCGTCGAGCGATTGAGAGTGAGAACGAGCCCTCCAATTCTCTTGGATGGACGAAAAGCTACTTACCATCCAAGCCACACACAATCATCAGAATGACCCGGGTCTTAGCTAATGAGAAGCAGGATATCCGACAGAAACCACAATCGGCAATGGTATGGGCAGGAATGACCTTTGATGGCAAGAACACACCTTTGGTATTCATCAAAGAGGGGGTCAAGATCAACCAAGCCGTCTATCTGGACATGTTGAGCGATATAGTGCTTTCCTGGGTCAAAGACATTTATGGAGAACAACGAATGACCCTCCTACAGGATGATGCCTCATCTCACACAGCAAAATTGGTTCATACGTGGTGCAAGGACCTTATGCCCGACTTTTGAGATAAGTTTTTGTGGCCCTTAACTCCCCTGATGTCAAGCCAATGGATTATGCCATGTCAACAATTTTGAGCAAACGGCCTGGGGCATGTCTGTATCTAACATTACCACCCTCAAGCCTAATTTGACTCGCGAATGGAACCAAGTTCCCGAGGAAGACGTGCGTGCTGTCACGGGTCAGACGCTGCAAAGGTTTTGAGCTCTCATGGCTGCCAAAGGCGGATATTTCGAAGAATGAATTAATAGCTAATAATTCAATCTTTTGTGGCCGATCTACAAACCTTTTTTTATACATGAGAAATTTCATAAGACAAGAGATAATCCATTTTTACCGAGTCTTAATTGTACCTGACCACGGTGAACTTCCAAATTCCGTTAAGTAGTTTCATGTCCACCATCAGTTTTTGGTTCTTCGTCTGTGGGTGTGGTTAGTGTCTAAAAGTTTCCTCAGAGAAAGGTCGGGGAAGAGATTCGAACTAGGGACCTCTCATGATAGGACACTGCGCTAACCACAACACCACGTCAACTCCCAAAATTAAGTTAAATTAAGTATTCAACTATTTTGGTCATTTTTGGACAAAAACCCTATTTCATGAATTTTAATCATAAAGTAACCTAAAACCGAGGCTTTTCAGGGAAATTGAAGGGTTTTGGTCATTGTTAGGGGAAAACTAGGAGAAACACAGGGTGGGTGTAAAAAATTGGGGGTAATATTTATCCCAATTCAAAGATGTGTTTGACATTAAACGTCAAGCTTTCATTAAGATGAAGTGTTGAGCACATACAGTATAGTCATGCACCTACCATAGTGTCACACTGCCATGATCTAATTTTAACTTTAAGCCTTCCATCGTTTGCCACCAAAACAATGTTCTAAAATGCAAGTGAGAGCAGTCTTGATGTTAGAACCAAAACTAAGGGCCTTCTGAAGACCGGTAAGAGGTACAGGGAAGTGGATGAACTTTTCGGTGTCCATCCTCAAACCGTTGGTAAGAGGAGAACTTCATCCATTAACAATGAAACCCTTTACAACAGACCAGACCGAGGGCAAAGATCTGGGATTGCACTGAACCCATAAAGCACGAAATATTGTGAACAATATTAATCAAGCAATTTTCACCTTAATTAATACATCAATACTTGAATATCCAAACAAATAAAAACTATTTTCACCTTTTTAAAACTTATTTTGGCTGATTTTCGTAACTTAAAAACAACTATTTTGACCAAAATCACAAACTATTTTTCCGACCCTTACTTATAATACTTATAATCCATAATACTTCAAATGAGACAATTTTGGTTTTGCTTGATTCCGTAGTAAATTGACCAGAGCTACATTTATGACTTTCAATAATTTCGTTTCGCCCTGTATCGGGTGCGCCAATTTATCGTCTACACTTGTTTGTGGCCCCAATTACCACCTCAATGGGAGGTCTGGCTAACTTTTCTTTTTTTAATATAGGTTGCATATGATCTTTGCCAACCATTTTCGAGCTTATTGTGGGTCTAAATTAAAAAATAGACAACACAGTTTCTTACACATGGAAGAACTGCTATAGAGGTTGTGGCCAAGCTTGACAAAAGTGAGACCGCCATCAAAATTGCCAATATTAATAGTTTTGGCATGTGGAGACCAAGGCCTGTGCCATCATCCAGAGCAATGTGGGCCGCCATGGACAATGGGTTCATAAAGAAGATTTTCGTCAACTTCGGCACCAGGCTCAAGCTCTGCGTGGCCGTCAAAGTCGGTGTAATTGAGAAATATACTTGTATGATATATGCACTCCAAACTTAACTTTGTTTCCTAAGCTCTCCGACTCATTATACATGAGTTCTACTTCATTAAGTCCATTAAAATCAATGTGTAGATGATAATAAGGCCCACCCAGTACATGATTTCTTTGTTCTGTTCATTGCAATAACTTA
This sequence comes from Tigriopus californicus, assembly GCF_007210705.1. Taxonomy (NCBI): domain Eukaryota; kingdom Metazoa; phylum Arthropoda; class Copepoda; order Harpacticoida; family Harpacticidae; genus Tigriopus; species Tigriopus californicus. The sequence continues at coordinate 8,605,786 of NC_081440.1, read as the reverse complement.
TTCTTTGTCTAGTCTTGGCCTGTTGGACGCGCACGACAATGTTGTTCACCTTGATTGGCTTTCTCAAGTTAGTTACATTTTGAATGGAACATTGGGCACAATGTTATCTATCCATTGCCCACAATACAAAGTAAATACGAAATAAGAATGATTTGGTTCAGTCCACAAAAACGTTTTACATTCACATTTGCATACAAAATTATCTCCTGATTGTTAGAAAAGAGACGCAAACAGGTTTTAAAAATTTTGTCTCATGGAGGGAACAGTAGAAATGAGTGACGCTTTATCAGTTAGGATTTGAGGTATTCAACAGTCGAAACTACCGCGCCAGCGTCCAACGGGTGGCCGGCATTTTAAGCCATTTGTGTTTGGATTGCCTTGACGCGATCTACCGGTGGAAACATTATGAGGTCATTTTTATGTACTCTTTCAATTGGAGAGTGATTTTTCCAACTGGTAAGACAACATTGACATACACAAAACATGGCGTTTAGATACGATTCAAAGGTATTTATAAACTTGCTCGTAAAGCTGAAAGCTCCTTCTATTCCGAAATGTGGTAACATGACCTTATAAATAATTAGCCTGAACGAAGACGCTCAGCTTTGTTGGAAGATGCGCCTATTGCAAGTTCCCAAGCTTATTACCATGTTGCCTTACATTGACATGGTGGCATGGCTCAAGAGCTCTTGTGGCTCGCAGAATCTGGAATGCACGGCTCCACCACAACGTTCATAGAATGCGAAAACAAATCTAAAAGCAAACACCAAAAGAGCACCGTTATTTCAATGTAATGTTTTTCCCAATCGATAGTGTGTATGTGTGTGTGTAAATGTGCTTTATGGAGGGGATTTGGCTGAGAGGTATTTCAATCACCACCCTTTCATGTGAAGTCTTACTGATAAATGAGTTGGTCAATATTGAAGCTCATGATAACATGACTAATGCTTGTGACATATGAAAGGGAATACTTACTTTGCATTAAAAAATACACATGGGGGGGGGGGATGTCAGTGAGCAAATTATGATATTTACTCATACCTCTCAAAAGCTCATGAAGGTTATCTTGAGAGTGAGCAATGGTCAGAACATGTCCTCCTGAGCGTCGAAAAACAGATTCCACTGAAGGCTTGAGATTGTAAAAGATTAAAGCCTGTCCGCGTTTGTCAAAATCTTTGGCCATGGCCTTAAATCCTTGGGCTGCGGTATAGTCCGTCGAAAAAATGCGACTTCCGTCCAAAACAATGGGACGTGTGCTTCCGCCTTGCCGCACACCGGCTTTTTCAATGATGTTCCGCACGTGGCTGACCGAGGGAAACACGAGAGAGCGGTCGATCATCACGGTCAGATAATCGTTTCCAGGCCCATCTAACTAAAATGGGCAATTTGGGTATTGGGCAAGTGACATAGGATCAGGGACAAAAATCGTATGCCATACCGTGCAGTGTTCGACGGTTAAAGCGGGGCGGGCAGTGTTGTATAGAACAATTAAGATCTGAATGGCTACCCCAACCAAAATTCCGTACTCCAAGGCCCAAAATAGACAGCATAAAAAGGTCACGAGTGCGCAAAAGAGGTCCGTCTCTGAAAAAAAGGAGCCAAGACACTTATTGAACATAAGAACACGAGGCGGATTTCCTGCTTTTGACCAATCATTACTTTTTGACCGCCACATGGGTAGAACAACTTCATATTCCACGCTAAATATGACGGCGGTAATGATCACGGCCGCGAGGGTTGCCTTGGGAATGAAGCAACAATAGTCCATTAGAAAGGCCAGCGCTAAAATCACCAAGGCACCCGTATAAATGCCGCCAAAGGTGGTTTTTACGCCACTAGCTGCATTGACCGCCGTTCGCGAAAATGAGCCCGTGGTGGGCATGGAACTGAAGAATGACCCGCCAATGTTGCACAAGCCTAACGCGATCATTTCTTGACTGGCATCCACGGGCTTGCCCCCAGCTGAAAGGCAATTTATTTTCTTCCAAATTGATCATTTGCAGTTGGGATCACTATTGACAATTTCTTGTTACCAAAGGCCTTGGCAATGGCCACACTCTCTAGAATTGCAATTAATGGAATGATAGCTATGGCCGAACCCAAAGTCTTCACCATCCCACCAAAGTCCAAGTCGTCTGTGCCAAAGGGAGGAACATCCACGGGTGGCAAGCCTGCATCAATTTCGCCCGTTAGAATGAAGGTTGTGTTTCGAGTTCCGGGAGGCTGGGGCTCGGGATCAAATCCCATGGCAATGAGTAGACAAATGATGACTATCACCGCATTTCTAGCAGTAGCAATCACCCACACCAACTTGCCCATTATTTTTCGACCCACGGAACCCAGACGATGGCAAAGAATCTGACATGAAGAGGGCTTTTCTATATCTTCGATGGAGTCAAACCAATTGACGTTTCTAATGTGCTAAAAATAGACAGTTTGGTGATATGCATGTGAACAAAAGGTCCAATCCTCAATAGTTCCGTTCGACGTTTACCCGCAGGAGCAACAACACGATGATACAGACGAATCCCAAAATCGTGTCTTGATACCGAAAACTCTCGAAGTTCCAAACTATGTCGATCCATGTGCCATGCACGCCCTCGAAATGGGATTTTTCCACGATCTTCAATCCAAAAAGATCTTTTACTTGAGAGGAGGCAATGGTAAGGGCGGCGGCCGAAGTGAATCCGGCTGTTACAGGGACGGATATAAAATCGATGATGAAGCCTGCAAAAACAAAGACCAGTCAAACTAGACGCCGCCTCGTGTCCTGACTTGCCGGTTGGCCAACTCAATTTTACCCAATTGTAGAGCACCCAAAATAAAGATAATGAGTCCACTTAAGAAGGCTAAAAGTATCACAAAAGCAGGACCATCTTCTTCGCTATTGACATGCTCGGCGGTCATCAAGGCCATAATGGCCGTGGGACCAATGGTGATGTCTTTGGAGCTCCCAAAAATACAATACACAAAGCATCCCACAAATGAGGAGTACAAACCATACTAGAAATAACGTGAATTAGGCCTGCAATCTGTTGTGTGAGAGTAACATCATGTGGCAAGGGTCTTTGACTCTTGTGTAGTTACCTGAGGCGGTAGATTGGCCACGTTGGCATAAGCGATGGCTTGGGGAATGACGGTCAGCCCGACGGTAATCCCGGCAATCAAATCAGATACGGCTTTTTCGCCATTGTACTTTGGGAGCCACTCCAAGATTGGGAGACGTTTGAATAACTGCTTCTTGGCCGAAGTTGAAACTCGGGCGAGTAATTTGGTTTTGCCGTCATTGCTTGAGTCGGAAGACCCATTATCGTGCTCAAATCCTTTGTCTTTGAGTCCATCTTCATGGTCGGAATTGTCTGTATGGAGAAAGGAGAAGACATTTGAATGGCCAAGAACATCGAGAGGAGCTAAGCAGACCGATCGGGTGTTGAATGTCCTTGCCATCAAATCCAAGTCAATCAAATCCCTCTCACCTAAGGAAGACATGTTTTCTGGGCGCTCGATCGCTTTCCGTTACATTGACACTGAATTCTCGAGGGTACGCAAGTCACTGAGCAGAGAGAGATACGACATAGGCCGATTGACTGCGAGAAAATATTGATATCTCTTAGATAGTCCTTGTAATACAACTAGGATTGATTCTTTGATAATAACGATGCGATGTTAATTAATCGAGTGATAAAAAGGCCCAATGCTAAGTCTTGACTGGGAATTCAAAGAACGGCAATTGATGTTGCATGCCACGATCTTGGAAAGACAAACCTTCAAATCCATGACGTTTTATCAAGGCTCTCGATGGCCTTGTTTGTAAAATTTCATAGCGATTGAAACATCGGCTGACGGAAAACGCTAATTGTGCTTCCTAAATAGGTTAACAGTTAAAATCTTCAGTAGATTACAAGCCTGTTTCTGATCTAATCAGCAGAGACTTTTAGGGCGAGGAGAGCCATGAATTTTTGCATAAGAAGGAGGAAAAACGTGCGGAAATCCACATCAATTGTTTTGACTGGCCCAAATGAATCCAATTTAAACTTTTTTGATGCATTATCTCAAAAAAACGATCCCCTCACTTTCAAACATTGTAGTTTGAATATTGAAGATGCAATGTGCAAAATTGTGATAATTTCTTATGACCCTGGTGACTTAGCATTATACTGGCGCTGAAAGCCCATTTACTTCAATTCAAATTTGCTGGTCTTTCCCTCCTGACGCATTATCATGAAATGTTAGACATTCAGCCATACAAATTTTTTGTGTCTCGCCCAAGGAAGTGACGTTAAGTCGGAAATTTTTGAAAGACTAGAACTGTTCAAGGCCTCCTTCAAATCATTATTCCGTCCTGGAGTCTAAATGTTCTTTTTCACAAGTGGAGCCTTCAACTTTCATCTCTAGGATCACGAGGAAGACACACATTGTTCCCGGGTGGTACTGCGCACACTACGGACATTCGGATATGAACATGACTGACTCATTCTTAACGTTTTGGCTCGTTTTATGACTTGATTGAAATATCAACCACCTCACTCTCTAATTCTATTGAGAGCTTGAGTTGAGAACAAACCTGAGCTTGTCAATTGGATGTTATTGTAAAGTGTACATGCATACCTAAAAGATAACCCCTTAGGCTAATAGCTCTACAATTGACATGACATTCTTATTTGTTTGCTGTTTATGTCATGATGTACTCGCTCGTAGATAAACATGACAATTTGAGTTGCCTTTAAGATGTTAATGTAAATTGCTCTCATTGAATCCTTCAAGCGAGATGGGACGGACCATCATCATCATCATTCGAGATGCAGACCTACTCACAAAAAATGTCAAATTAAGACATTAAAAAGCTGGTCAAAATATGCAGACTGATATGCCCTAAACCCTAAAATATACATAACTGATCAGAACATAGCCTTCAAAGAAAGTTGGCTTTAATCCAGGGTAGAATTAAGGCCTCCATTGAGACCGATCAGTTGAAAAAGGAAAATAGAGTTGTTCAAGAGGTGAGGTCGAATCCGAAGGCGTTTTTCTCTACTGCAAACTCTAAAAGAAAGATCAAACACCCTGTAGGACCTTTTGAGATCGATAGGGAAGCCATTAGCAATGTAGAGACTATGGCCAAAATACTTGGAGATCAGAATTCTAGTGTGTTTTCAACTCCACTGAGTTTAGGAGCAACAGTCCATTGCTCTATTGATGAGTTTGTTGGGACTGGCAAGGCTTGTCAAGCTGAGCATTTAGATGATCTTGTAGTCACAAATCAGGATGCTTTAGAGGCCATCAGGGACTTGAGACTCTCCAGCTCCCCCGGACCTGATGGGGTGACATCTCAGTTTCTGATGAGATGCTCACAGGTCCTTGCTCCTGTTTTCTCGTACTTGATGCGTTGCATCTTGGACCAGGGCAAGTTCCCCTCTTCTCTGAAGGTAGCTCATGTTGTTCCAATTTCCAAAGAGGGAAATAAGTCACTCCTCAGTAACTATAGGCCGATTTCTCTCACTTCAAATATTGCGAAGGTGTTTGAGAAGATCATGAAGGTCAAACTTGTTAAATTTCTTGAGGTCGGTGAAGTCCTTCCTCCTAACCAGCATGGGTTCCGAGCACATTTTAGCACAGTTACCCGACTGATTGAACATATAGAGCAGGTTATTGAGGGACTGGAGAGCAATGAATCAGTCGATGTAGTTTATCTCGACTTTGCCAAGGCCTTTGACAAGGTAGATCATGGCCTTTTAGTTAACAGGCTCCATGAGATTGGGATCCAAGGCAAGGTTCTCAATTGGCTAAGAAGTTTCATTTGTGGTAGGAAACAATTAGTTAAGGTTGAGGGATCCCTTAGTGACATACATGATGTCAAGTCGGGTGTCCCTCAGGGCTCCATTTTGGGTCCTCTCCTTTTCATCATCTTCATTGCTCCGCTTCAGAAGCTTGGTAGTAGTAATGTCAGTATCTCTTCTTATGCTGATGATACAAAATTGGTAGTTGGTAGGAATGGTCAGGATTCTGGTTGTCTGGCAAAGGTCCTAGAACAAATTTATTCCTGGGTTGCTGCGAGTAACATGGCCTTGAATGGAATGAAATTCCGCTCAATGACCTTTGGGTCGACGCCATTAGACACTCCACTATTAGATGATGAAGGTAAGGACATTGAGCAGGTCTCATCCATGAAGGATTTAGGTGTAGTCCTCCAAGATAATGGAAAGTTCGATGAGCATATCCAGTTGAAAGTTGGTAAGGCTTTTCAAACATGTGGTTGGATATATCGCACGTTTAAGTCCAGAGATAGTGTCACGATGCTAACTCTGTACAAGTCGATTGTTCAGCCGCATCTTGAATATGCCTCTCCCATTTGGGCTCCAATTAGTTCAGCAGGTTTGCAAAAGCTCGAGCAGGTCCAAAGATGTTTTACTAGGAACATTGAAGATATGAGAGAGCTCTCGTATTGGGAGAGGTTAGAAAGGTTGGGATTGTACAGTACTCAGAGAAGGTACGAAAGGTATCTGATATTGTACGTTTTCAAAAGCATTCATGAGCTTTGTCCCAACCCAGGATTTAGGGTCAATTGTAGTGACCGTAGAGGCTTAATGTGCGTTTTGAGAGCACCTTCAAGCCCTCGAGAATCCAGGCTAGTTCAAACAATGAAGTCCAACTCTCTTCTTTCTCGGGCTCCTTCATTGTTCAATTTGCTGCCCTCAAATATTAGTAGGGCTTATGTAGGCGTTGATCCAGTAGCAGGATTTAAGTCAGACTTGGACAAGTTTTTGACTAAAATTCTGGATCAACCTTATATTCAAGGATTAGCCAGATCAGCCAACTCCAATTCGTTGGTCGATCAAATAATATATATAAATTAAAGTCAAGTAAAATGAATAATCTTCTCGTCTTGAACTGCTGGGATCCCAATCCCGATAGCGGTAAGGAAGTCCGCAAAAAAAAGATGCCAAACGATATGCTCTGAAACTAAGATTTGGGATCAATATCAAGAAATTGCTTTAGGTTTGAAAATGCAAATTAATGACAAATCTGGACAAACTCATGACTGCGCCGGGAAGAACGGTTTAAAAGCAACAGAAAATGCCAATGGTTGTTGGCATTTAAAAGTCTTGTTCAAAAAGATTGGGGAGGAGAATCAAACAGGGGACCTCTCATTCACTTGGAAATTGTACTAGACAGATCTACCCAAACGCGTGAACTTCTGATAACGAGATATGAACCCACGGTATCTGGGGAGAGGCAAAAGCCTTGTTTTTTACTTGTGTTTTCTGCCCATCAGCCATAATGTCTCAATTTTTCGCAAAAAACAGATGAATATTTTTTTTTAGTTTCGTCCAAGGCCAAATTTGCAAAAGTATAAATAAGTATTTTTAGGTCAACAAACGTGTAATGGATATTTAGGTCGTCTCTAATCATCATCATGACGAGTGCGAGCAAAGGGACAAAAGGAGGAACTGTTTGATTATTGAGGCTGACTGACTGTGAAGAGAAGCTCGGGCAAGCCCTCGCTCTTCTTTTCAAACTCGACGGCATGAAATGGGCGAACGCATTCGAGGTGTCTTGACCTTGTAGACTTTCTTCAAGGCTCACTTGTATAAACTCCACGCAAAGAATGCCCCTGCAATTGAATAAATAGCTATTCTTCATCACGGAGATATGTATTGGCCAACCTAGATCACGGTCGCCATGTAATGGTTAACCTAGATCACGGTCGCCATGTATTGCTCGAATCAAGTTCAACGAGAACAAGACACTAGACTTTGTGAAACTTAAGACTAGTTAAGAAATGAATAGTGTTGACATGGAGAGAGTAAGTCGTAGACTCTCCTTTTATTCATAGCTAAACATGGCTTTATATACAGAGAAGAGCATTGCGCTTACGGCGCCTGTTCCAAGTCTGTCGCAACATGTTGGAGCATAGAGTCCCTCTTTGGGATCAGGGTGTGGTTCTCTCATGACGATGCTTTAGTTCGTATACA
>NC_081440.1:8590107-8597651 GCF_007210705.1 Tigriopus californicus | reverse complement strand
AACCTAATTTATGATATTTGAACCAATAAAACTGTTTTATGTACGACAAAAAAATGTTTAGTGAATACATATTGGGGATTTTGAATCCCGACAGAGTTTAGAGCTCTCTAATATGGGGACGTTTAGGCAAGCTCTGGCAGGTTCGTTTGTTTGCTGGTACCATTGTCAGTGATGCAAGTTTGGGGCTTCAAACATGTTTTTGAAAAGCTGACCCTTCTTTCGCATTGCTATATGAGGAAAGGTCAGCTTCGTTAAAATCAGGTTGAAACGCCAATTTTGCATCACTTGCACTGGCAGGCAAGTTTGTTTGCTGGTACCAGCGCTTGCCTAAATGTCCGAATAAGAGTTCTTTTTGGTGAAGTCTAAGACTAACACTCCGTGTTGCCATCTATGGACTTGAAGAAGACAGCTGAGAAGGAGGAGGGTTTGCCCTCAGCTCATTTAATGTCGTTAAATGATCTGTGGGTTTGCCAAGTCCTCAGAAGCTAGCAAGTTCAAATCCAGGGTGGCTGCAAGGGGTGAACTAGGCTAAAACTCCACCAACATTCTTTGATGATTGAGTGACAAAAGTCAAGTTGGGGAAAACTGGTCTATTACCGAGGTTATTTACCTAAACGGATAGGAAAACATGCTAGATGTGTGTTGCATCTGTATTTCCAGTATTAATGGTTATTGGTTGGCTCAGGTAACTTTGTACTTTAGCTTCGCATTGGAAAACCCTTGCTTGAATATGATGTTCACTCTCTTAGCTTCCCAATTCTCCCGATTGGCCGAGGATAGGGATCTCTTTTCCGAGTTCTGATTTGGTTTATGGAGAAGCCACTCAACCACCACGGTAATCAGCAATCCTTTTCAATCTGTATGTATCCGACCAGCACAAAGCCCTCACACACCATTAACCATTTTATGGTATAATATCTCCAATATGCAGAGAACCTGGTTCTCTTGGCTAATTCAGCTGTGGAATTGCAAAATGCCATCAATAGGGCTTGTCAAGTAAATGCGTACATGAACAACTAATGTTATTCCATGAAGTAAAATCAAAGGCAACATGCCCAGCCAAACCACACTGTGCATGCAATGAATTTTGATCTTTATTTCATTTTATCTGCTCGTCTAAGCACATAGCATTAAGGTATTGGGCCAATTTGACGAGGCGTTCACGGATTAGCACCAACCATGTTCACTTTGTTGGGTTTTGCAACAGAGCTCTATCAAAATCACTCGATTATTGAAAATTCAATGGGCGGATTGTGGGAGTTGACTGTGATGCTTGTCTTAGTTCTCCCTCCCCAAACTGCCCAAAATCAGGGTGCCGGACCAGATTTTTCCTAGAATTTCCTTCACTTGACATGCCCTATTCACTCCACGTTTATTGCCAGGAGAACGGCCTTCAAGTCAATACCATCAAGATGAAGGCTACAGTTTTCCACAAAGGTAGTCTACCTCCCACCTCTTTCCATATCCACAATAGTCCAATTGAAATTGTCAATATTTTTAATTATGTCGGTTTCACATTCTCAACTAAACTCTCCTTCATCAACCATCTCAAATCATCTATAGTCAAAGCCAGGGCCAGTATTTGTGTTGGATTGAGCACATGCTCGTGCTCATCCTGGTTATTCTAGTCATGTATATATAAACTGTTCTAGTCAAATACATGTCAGTCACGAAGCGTACACAACATGGCGCAGTCGGTAGGATACCGGCTGTTGCCCACCCTCCACCCGTGTTGCTAGGATCGAGCTAGTTGCTCTGCACAGATGCCTTGGAGGAGTGATGTCCAGATGCCTCGGAGGAGTGATATCCAGTTGTCTAAGACACGTGATGTCTGGATGCCTCCGAGGAGCGTTGTCTGGATGCCTCCAAGGAACGATGTCTGGATGACCCGTGACCCGATGGTGGTGTCGATCCCGTGACCCTGGGGAGGACCCGTGACCCTTGGGAGGACCCGTGACCCTTGGGAGGACCCGTGACCCTTGGGAGGACCCGTGACCCTTGGGAGGACCCGTGAGACCCCGATGGCCCGAGATGCCCGGATGGTTGGGCCGAGATGCCCGGATGGCTCCCCCCCCCCTGTGTGAGGGAGATGTGTTGGATTGAGCACATGCTCGTGCTCATCCTGGTTATTCTAGTCATGTATATATAAACTGTTCTAGTCAAATACATGTCAGTCACGAAGCGTACACAACAGTATTGGATACATTTACAATAGGCTTCCCATCAAGAATCTTCCCCTTCCAATAGTTCTTCAACCCCTCCAGACCTAAATCACTCCAATTATCCTCTATGGCCTTCACCTGTGGATCCCAAACTCCGCCTAATCCGGCCTCAAATCCGACAATGCCACCTTCACCAAATAACCCAAACAATTTTGCGTAGTATAACCTTGGATTTTTTTCCTTCAAGTTTTCAATCAATTTTAGATTTAGCTTAGCTTGCATATAATACATGCTGCGGGGCCTCTATTGTTTAAGGTGGGGTTTGAGCATTTGAGCAACAAGATCAGATGTTCTCAAGGGAAGATTTGGATTTGGCTTTTTACTTGTGTCAAATGATGTTCTCACACAACTGGGAGGTTCATCATGAATTGTTGCTAAACTTATAAATATTATGATCTCCACTTTAATGGAAAAGGAGCCAGTTTAGAAAAAAAAATATTGTTCTTTTTCTTTTGCGAAAAAGCAAGCCACAAATCATTGGTAGTTTGAGAGACACACGATATTCATTTTTGCCTCATTTTTTTAGATAAAAAAACGAAATAATGACATTTTTCGTTTACCCGTTAGATAACAAGTTCCAGAATATTGTATTTTTAGTCCCACGTTACAATAACGGAAATATACCATTGGTGCCTAAACCTAGGGTTACCTGTATACGAACTAAAGCATCGTCATGAGAGAACCACACCCTGATTCCAAAGAGGGACTCTATGCTCCAACATGTTGCGACAGACTTGGAACAGGCGCAGTAAGCGCATGCTCTTCTCTGTATATAAAGCCATTGTTTATCTCTGAATAAAAGAGAGTCTGCGACTTACCACCGAGACCAACCGTTGTTTTTATTTCTAGGTAATACATTGCAACCGTGATCTAGGTTGACCAAACATGGCGACCGTGACATTTCTTACCTACAACTCTCAGTGACAAGCCCTTTGTGCTTCACTTCAGTTTTTACCAATTCCCATTTGAGTATATGCAACGGAAGCCCTTCTGACAATTTCGAAACTTTCTCGTGGAGTCTCGGATGAATCTTTGACGACAACCGTCTTGGTGATCTTGTCTCCAATTTCGAAGGCATCGCATCATGATTTGACCAATCGAGGGAGCATGAAATCCATCTTTGAACCAAGGACCCATTTCGGTGGATAACGAATCCTCGTGGAGGGTTCAAAGAAATTCACACCAAGGCCCCATACTTCTCAACAAAGATGTTTCCACTTGCAAATGATGTGATTAGTGATTACACTCTACGTGCACGATGGATCTTGTTGGGAAGGTGCTCCCAGCCCCAAGAAGATGATCCTTGTCGAAACGAGGCTCCTACCTAAAATGATGTTCCTCGTGGAAAAGAGGTTCCTGTGCTTAAATGATGTTCCTTGTGGAAAAGTTGCTCCCACCCAAAATGATGTTCCTTGTGGACTAGATGTTCTCACCCGCCAATGGTGTTCCTTGTGGATTAGAGGCACCATGGAGGCTTCGCTCAATCTGGAGGACCACCCACGGAGGGTCGTGGCCCAACACTTGATTGCTCAAGGTTGATCTCTGTTTATTCCCAGATGAACGGGTGGCTCTAATGAACACCTTTCCAAAACAAAGTCATTTCCAAGTATTGGCATCGTCCATTGTGGATTGAGTGGACTCGTGGATCATACTGTCCCCTTCTTCACTGGCTACTCATTTTGCTCGGATGACCACACCGATGTATGAACTGTCTCCAACATGACCTACAAGCTTTCGTGGCCCCGTGAGGGTCATCTATTATGGCTATCCTTTTCATCACATTGCCGATTCGAGGGCACAAACTCAATGTCACATTTCGAGGGTGCGAAGTCACATCACTAAGGTTTCAAGCATTCGCTCATTTTGTTCCCAAACTGTCTTCCCAATATTTCTCCCATTTCTCTCGTCTTCGTGGCCATAGCATTCCTTTATCGCAAATGTCCTCACAATAGGTTTTTACTGGTTATGTATCTTACTTATTGATAATCCCCACAATGACTTAAGTGGGTCTTTCGGTACTCTCTTTCATCAAGTATTCATCAAATCCTCCCAAGGCCATTGTTATTACTCCTCTCCATTTAATGAAGCCCTGCTGTGCTTCAAATCAACACCGCTTGGGATGCCCGCTTATCCTAAATAGTTTCCACTTACACTTTCCCCATAGATTAAGCCTCCCTCAATGTGAAGGTCCATTCCCTCAAGTTCATGGCACAGCACTTTTCTATTTTCTCTCTATTTTACCCGGATGAATGAATGGCTGTTGAAAATATCAAAAATGTTGCATTAAAACTTCCTCTTCCAAGATCATGCACAAATACTCAACTTCTTATGATGTCATTCCAAATCCCATACGTTCATGGCTACATTCAGTCTTAACTTATTTCCCCTCCTACGACGTGACATTTACGGGCCAGTCTTCACCCATCTTGTTAATCTTTACACATGCACCACATTTCATATCCCTTTTCATGTCAATCCGCCGCCCCGTCGTCAAATCTGACTAGTCTGCCAATTGGCTTTATCCTCGTACACACATGATTTCCCCTTCGCATTTCGCCCCACCCCATGCGCAATGCAAATTTTATACAATTTCCCCGGGCTATTTATTTATGCAGCTTCAAACTCTCTTTAAGCTTGAACTGCCCTCCATGAATGGAGGCAAGGGGACCAGGCATTCTTTTTATACAATCAAAACCGTAATGGACACGGACAAGATTTAACCACCCTTCGAAAAGGTGGCAATAAAAGATGGAGTTTGTTAATCAGAGAAAAAGTACGAAAAAGTTCAAGTTCCGCGAAGTATGTTCCGCGATGCCCTGAAACAGGAAGTCAAATGATTCCGTGCTCCAAAGGGACGCGATGCCCTAAAGAAGGAAGACAAATTATTCCGTGCTCAAGAATGAGTTCACGTGCCCCATTTTATGAACGTTCCAAATATGATAAGGATGCTGTTGTTTCCCTTCGCTCATATGTGGTTATCGGACGCAGTTGATTCCCGCTTTCTACAATCTTATGTTTAAGGCCTTTTTATCCATGAGCTCCTCGACTAACCCAGTCGGTGCCCCCATAACGTGTATTTTGTCCGTAGGTGTGATCGACCTCGGTCATTCTTATCTCTAATTTCATTTCTACCCAATCTTCCAAGACCAATCCAAAGTCCATAACGAACTAGTAATTTTATATTTTATAAAAAAAAAAGTCTTTATTGCGAGATTCTCATTCTCATTGGATCACAATAGTTTTACAATAATTTCACCTCTTGTCTCAAAAAGTCTTAGTTAGTGAATTAATACCTTTTTAAGTGTCAATCATAAAAGAAGATTCAAAGATGATGTCGTACTTTTTGGTCTTGAAGTCACGTGACTCATGTTTACATTGAGCAGTGACGTCAGGGAGGTGATGCCCAATTTAATAACACTTCGCTCCCAAATTCGTTGCTGCCTGTTTTATGGTTTTAGGAGCCTTGAATAATAATTTTCAAACGTGTAAACTTAAAGACCTCTAACTCCGAGGTACGGGCTTTAAAAAACAGGCCTCTGGACAACTCGTGACCACTAGACAACTTTTATATCTACCCACTCGTGGCGGCGCTCGAGTCCTCCAACCGCTACCATGAAATAGGGCCCATCCTGAACAGGTCTCTAGACTCTTTGTCCCTCACGCTGAAGCCCAAGATAGGGCTGATCATCAGTGCTGCCAGATGTGGTGATTTAGCACCTAACTGGAGATTTTAAAAGTAATTTTGAGACAACATTTTGCGTCTGGTGATTGATTTACGAAAAAAAGAACCTTGAAATATGGTGATTTGGAAAATTCCAACAATGGTTGGCAAAAATAGGAAGTATGCGAATTGACAATTGCCAAGAATTTTGGCCAATTTAAGGGAAAAATTTGAAATTGAAAAAGTCCTGAATTTTTTCACTTATTTTTTCGAAACAAGTACATGTAGGTGTGAAATAGATTACCAACATATTACCGACCACCTTCTTTATGTTTACCATCAATCTGAAATCGCTCTTTTATCATTGCAATTCTTAAGATTTACGATTCAAGAACTAGTTTTAAGAACTCACTTTTCTTAACAAAATTGTTCAGCAAAACACTGGCAACGCTCTGGCTTTAAGTTGTTTTATTTAATGAACTGAGATTTATCTTCTTCACAAAATATTAAGGATGGGCAAATGCTGATCAGTCTAGAAGGTAGCATGGACAAGGCAAGATCTGCTTGCTAGGGATAGCAGGTTCAAATCCTAATGTTGGAAAATATCATTATATAAGTTTCCTTTTCATCTACGTGTTGCTTGATAGGGAAGGCAAAAGCAGCCTATACAACCTCCAGAACGTGTTGGTGCCTATGTTTTGAATTTTTTTGGCTAATTTGTGTGCCAATTCTGTTGGTTTTTTAATGCAAATTTGCTGTGAATAACAATAAAGCTCATGTAGTTATTACATATAAATATTCGGTTATTTTTCTTTGCAGCCCCAAATATCTGGTGATAAAACTGGTTATTTTTGTCAAAAATTGGGTGATAATCGATCCATTTCATCTGGCAGTACTGCTGATCATGCGCATCACTTTTGGGTGCGTATCTGATCGGTGAGGACCTGAACTCTTTCAGGCCTAACCATGGGGCGAGAAACCGGACGAATAAGCCCGTGCCAACACCTCAAGGGCTGCTAGCGTAAGCCAAATTAGGCAGGGCAAATGTCTCACCAGGGTTTGAAAAGGGCGGAGGGGTCCGGAAGAAGAGGGTGGGGGGAAGGTTAGAAGGTGGGCACGAGTAGCTGATTTTGGCCCGAGTTTCCCCCGAGGTTGGCTGGAGTCCATAAGGGTCCAAACATGTCGAAGAAGGCGGAGGCCGTCGGGTGTGAGTGTAATGACACTCATGTCAATGAAATGGGCTGTTGAGGGTTGGAGGGAGGGGGTTTTCCTTCTTGATTCTTGTCTCGGTGGCTCATGGCCAGTCTGAGCTCGACTTATTCCCATTTAAACACACCGTCACACGAAAGGGCATGACTTCCGAGTGGGTGCCGATGGTTTTTGTGTCAAGGCTACACTTGGGGTGATCCTGCAAATCTACGGATGCGCGTGCCGCCAGCCATCGGGAGCTGGTGGGTGGGCAGACCTGTCATCGCAAGTTTTCCTCCCTTCGCTGACTGAGTGGGCCAAGGAGGCCTCGTCTTTTCTTGATCGACGAACTCGAGAGATCAGGGCGTGTGAATGGACGATTTTTTCCGTCCATCCGTCCCTTGAATTGAGGTATCCGATACGTAGTGGTCCAAGACATGTCTATGACTGTAGTGGTACTTCTTGAAGTTACT
>NC_081440.1:8583673-8588989 GCF_007210705.1 Tigriopus californicus | reverse complement strand
CCCTCCGCCCAGTTTGATTAAGGCCAGCCGCTGTCATCCCGGGGGTTTCTCCCCGGATGTACGGTACAGCAGTCCCTCCGCCCAGTTTGATTAAGGCCAGCCGCTGTCATCCCGGGGGTTTCTCCCATCCTAGCCTGACAGCGGATTGACTGACTGACTGACTGACTGGGTGGGCATTGAGGTGCCTGCCAGTTCACCCTTCAATAGGTTACAAGTTCTCAGTCTAATGCCCGTGGTGTTAATTGCTCATGGCAGGGATCGCGGGTCTGGATTCCCCATGCCGGCTCCGTGTGGTGTGCGGCCATCATCCTCAACGACCATGTGGCTGGCACATCCCAGACGTTGGAAGTCGAAACCGAGGAAGGACTCGAGCGTCATGTGCTCAAGATTAAGAGCCCGGACGACTTGCCGCCCCTCCGAAATCCCGAAATTCTCGTCGGAGAAAACGACTTGACCAGTTTGTCCTACTTGCACGAGCCGGCCGTTCTCCACAATTTGTCCGTCCGGTTCATGCAAAACCAGTCGATATACACATACTGCGGTATCGTGTTGGTGGCCATTAATCCCTATGAAGAATTACACATTTACGGCGCCGATACGATCGGCATGTATCGAGGCAAAAACATGGGCGATCTCGACCCGCACATCTATGCCGTGGCTGAAGAGGCCTTCACCAAAATGGAACGGTAATCATTGAGTACCATGGTAGAATCTCCCCGTCAAGGGGATGAACTGACCTTCTCATTTCTGGCTTGTGTCTAATCTTGGTAACAGGGATGCCCGGAATCAATCGATTATCGTGTCGGGCGAGTCGGGCGCGGGCAAGACGGTGAGCGCCAAATATGCCATGCGTTATTTTGCCACGGTGGGCGGCGCCTCGCAGACCGAGACCCAAGTGGAGAAGAAGGTTTTGGCCAGTTCGCCCATCATGGAAGCCATTGGGAATGCCAAGACCACCCGAAACGACAACTCGTCGAGATTTGGCAAATACATCGAGATTGATTTCAATAAGTTCTTCCACATCATCGGAGCCAACATGCGTACCTATCTTTTGGAAAAATCTCGGGTCGTATTTCAGGTAGACTTTGAGCTTTGGTCATGAAAAGTAAACACGCGCAGGAGGTCAGGATGAACCATGAGATGCTGTCTTTTTCTTATAAATAGGCCTCGGATGAACGGAATTATCACGTGTTCTACCAAATGTGCGCCGGTCGCAATGAAGAGCCGTTGGCGGGATGTCATCTCGACGAGCCCGAGGCTTTTTTCTACTTAAATCAAGGCGATGCCCCCCAGATTGAAGGCGTTGACGATCTCAAGGAACTTCAGTCTACCTTGGAGGCCTTCAAATTGTTGGGCTTCAGTTCTCATGATCAAACCCGAATCCTGCGAATCCTGTCCGGAGTCCTTCATTTGGGCAATGTCGAGATTGAATCCGGGTCTGGTCGTGGCGATTCCGAGACCAGCACCATTGAAGCCAATGATCCGAGCTTGAAGATAATGGCCGAGTTGTTCGAGATTGAAGAGGATCAATTCCGGAAGTGGCTGTGCTATAGAAAAATTGTTACCACAAGAGAAACCTACACCAAACCAATGAACGCCCAAGCGGTGAGTCGTCAGAAACAACGCCCCAGTACCTCTTTTGATTGCATCCAAAAACCCCCAAAACGATATTCGTTCTTGATTGCAGGCCTTGTTCGCCCGTGATGCCCTAGCCAAATGCATTTATGCTTATTTGTTCGACTGGATCGTCCTCCACATAAATAAAGCCTTAAGAACCACCGGAAAAGCGAACAAATTTATCGGTGTTTTGGATATTTATGGCTTTGAGACGTTCGAAGTTAACAGTTTTGAGCAATTCTGCATTAATTACGCCAACGAAAAGCTACAGCAACAATTTAACTTGGTAAGCGACAGTAACCAGTATACTCAATTCATAGCAAGCTGACTTTTTAAATTTTCATTGACTCTGTTACAGCATGTTTTCAAATTGGAGCAAGAAGAATACCTAAAAGAAGGCATCGATTGGAAGATGATCGATTTCTATGACAATCAGCCTTGCATTGATCTCATTGAAAGCAAATTGGGAGTGTTAGACCTCTTGGACGAAGAGTGCCGAATGCCCAAGGGATCCGATAAATCTTGGGTGGAGAAGTTGTACGATAAGTGCAAGAAATGGGAGCATTTCTCTAAACCCAGACTCAGTCAAACCGCATTTATTGTCAAACACTTTGCCGATATGGTCGAATACGAGAGCTCCGGATTTCTCGATAAGAACCGTGATACGGTCATGGAGGAGCAGACCAACATCCTGAGAGCCAGTAATAATGACCTCCTCAGTGATCTCTTCATGGACAAAGTATCAAAAGCCGGTGCGGGCAAAGCTGGAAAATCTCCCGGCGGGCCAGGAGGAGGAACGAAACAGAACAAAAAGACCGTATGAGCTTGAACACAGCTTGGAAAGATTTTTTGGGTCCCCTCGAAGTCGACCGTTTCAAATTATTCCTCTTGATCTTGCAGGTGGGATCCCAATTCCGAGACTCTTTAAATCTCTTGATGACGACCTTAAATGCGACAACGCCCCATTATGTCAGATGCATCAAACCGAACGACGAGAAGGCAGCTTTCCAATTTGATCCAAAGAGAGCAGTTCAACAACTCCGAGCTTGTGGAGTGCTTGAAACTGTACGAATCAGTGCTGCGGGCTATCCATCGAGGTAAGTTAGTAATGATGTTGGGAAAATTCGGCTATCCATGTGAACGATCCCTACTCCGGGCAGATGGACTTATTACGACTTCTTCCTGCGATATCGAGTACTCTGTCATTCGCGGGATGTCAAGAAGAATGATCACCGAACGACCTGCGAGAATATCATATCGAAACTCATCAACGACGAAGACAAGTATCGATTCGGCAAATCTAAGTTGTTCTTCCGTGCCGGTCAAGTAGCCTACATGGAGAAACTTCGCTCGGAAAAGCTCCGCGAATGTGGAATCATGATTCAAAAACATGTCAAGGGATGGCTCTACCGGAAGAAGTACCAGAAGACCAAGTCCTCTACGCTCACCATGCAGCGTTGGGTCCGAGGGTTCTTAGCCCGTAGGCGAACTCGTCATATCAGGAGAACCCAGGCGGCCACCACCATTCAGCGATTCGTTCGCGGATGGCTCAATCGTGTCCAATATCAACGTGTTCAAAGGTCCACGATTCGCTTACAAGCGCAAATTCGCGGCTATTTGGCCAGGAAAAAGCACCTCGAACTTGTGCGCAACGCCAAGGCTATCATCATCCAAATGAACGCTCGTGGTTGGCTACAACGACAAAAATATCAGCGTACTCTCCGCCACATAGTCATGGTTCAATGTCAAATCCGTCGCTTTATGGCCAAGCGACAACTTAAGCGCATGAAGATTGCTGCCAAATCCATCGAGCACCAAAAGAAACTCAACGAAGGTCTGGAGAACAAGATCATCAGCCTGCAGCAAAAGCTGACGCAAACGCAGCAACAGAACAAAGCTTTCAAGGGCCTCAAAAACGACCACGACAACGCTCTCAAAGAGTTGGAGATTCTCAAGAAGTCCGACCAAGCAAACAAGGGGGCACTCAAGAACTTGTCCAGTTTGGAAGAGGAACTGGCGGCGGTTAAACTCGAACTGCAGAGGGAACGAGACGAAAAGATGGACATCGTCAATACCAGTGAAAAGCGCTTGTCGTCCCTACAAAGTGAGAACGATGCCAAGGAAAGCGAGTTGGTCCAACTAAAGGCTGAGCTCGCTCAAGTCCAAGAACAAGTCACCAACCAAGGACAGGTGAACGCCGAAGAGATGAATCGGAAGTTTACCGAGGAAAAAGCCCAAATCCACCAAGAGTACGAGCAGGAGCGGATCGCCTACCAGAAGCTCCTCAAGGACTACAACCGATTGGAAGCGCAATTCGAAAATCTCCAGGACGAAGTGCACCAAAACCGAGCGGGTTCCAACATGTCATTCGTGTCGTCTTCATTCACGTCTGATTTCCATGGAGAGGAAGAATCGGCATATGGTTCGCAATCAGGTAAGCGATATTCGATTTCTGTTCTGAGACATTACCAGTGGCACTCCCAAGGGTGCTTTTTTAACCTTTTGCCACATAGGCCGCAGTTCGATGCGTTCGAGTGGCGTTCCGGATCGAGGCCGATTGGATCAAGTCGATTGGGAAAAGGGCATGGAGAGCGATGTTGCCTTGACCTTGAAGCTCCAGCAGAAGCTAAAGGAGGCTCAACGAGACAAGGAGAAACTAGAAAAGCGACTCGAGGATTTAGAGTCCTCCGAAGCCGCTCAGGTCAATGAGAAGCAGGCGGCTGATCGGATCCGTCTCCAGGAACTCGAAATGGAAAATTCCAAGCTTCAAGGGGATTTGAAGCGCATGCGCGAAAGCCTAGCTGACGACTCCGGTGATAATGAGCAACTGAAGGAAATGATGGGTAAGGTGGGGAAATGGCGTGTGATCATTGGAACAACCTCATTCGGCCAGTTAACCTCCACAGAGCAATTCGAGCAACTCCAAGACGAAGTGGATCGTCGTCGGGAGGAATGCATCCAATTGCGCACGGTTCTTGCCACTGCCTCGTTGGATGAGCAACCCTTCTCTCTGTTGTCACGCTCGAGCGAGCTCCCGGAAGCCGAGGAGCTCTTCACAGCTTACGAAACGCAAAAGAACGTGATAGCCCAGCTTCAAGACCAGTTGACCGAAGAAAAGGCCAAGAGCCGGGAAGTGGAGGGAGACCTCCGATCGGAACTGGAAAAGATCACCAAAACAAGCCACGAACAGCAGATGGTGATCAACAACACCATAAATCGGGACCCAGTCAACAATACGGAGCTGTGTTTACAACACGAGATCACGCGCTTGACCGGAGAGAATTTTGACCTAAGAGAGAAGATTGAGTCATTAAACGACACAATCAAGCGACTCAAACGACAGCTTAGAGCCTACTTCAAGAAACTGAACGAAATGGGTGGTAAGTATCCGAGTGGCTTTCCCACATTCATGCATTCATTCATTTATGCATTCATTTATACATTCTTCCATACATTCTTTCATACATTCATTCATACATTTATTCATACATTCATTCATTCATTCATTAATTCATTCCTGCATTCTTTCATCGATGCATTCTTCCGTCATGCATCGATACATGCCAATAATTCATTCATTCATTCATTCATTCATTCATTCATTCATTCATTCATTCATTCATTCATTCATTCATTCATTCATTCATTCATTCATTCATTCATTCATTCATTCATTCATTCATTCATTCATTCATTCAT
>NC_081440.1:8558525-8582486 GCF_007210705.1 Tigriopus californicus | reverse complement strand
GGACGAGCAAGCCAAAGCTCCGGATGCGCTAGCCCCAATTATCCAAGCATCACAACTTCTACAGGTAAGGAATGATGTTGAAGTTGATGTTTTAATGTTTTAATAGCGCTGTCGGCATCGTTAGTGATTGCGACATCCACTGTTTCGATAAGACGAGATTGAAGATAATACTTAAACAAATAGTTTTAACCTTTTTGGAAAAAAAACAAAATGAAAACCAAGTGTCTCAATCAGGATTGAAATCAGACTTGGACAAGTTTTTGACCAAAATTCCTGATCAACCCTTCATTCAAGGGCTAGACAGAGCTGCCAACTCTAATTCGTTGCTGGATCAAATATTATATCATTTGAAAGCTAATTACAATGGGATTGATCTCTCTTGCATCTTGGAAGTGCTGGGCATCCCACTCCCAGTAGCGGTAAGGAGACCCGCAAGAAAAGTGTCGAAATTTTGGCCTGCCTTTCGTCCAAGATAGCTCACCCGGTTAAAAGGCTCCGCTCATTTTAAGAAAGGTGCTTATTTTAGTTCTTTCTATGGACGTCACTCTCTTATCGGGAGTGGTTGGATTCACTCTTTGACCCCAAGGCTGGAAAGTTTTTGTTTTTCACTCGTTAAAATGAACGGGATAAAGTGTCTGAGATAGGTATTTCGTTACTAGGATTGATGAGAGTGAAAATTAAACCCATTGAAACATGTTTGCAATAGAAAAAAAGTGAATCAATAATTGGCAATTCTCACCCTTCACTTCCTCTTTGTTCATTTTTTTTATCAGGCCCGTAAGACCGATGAGGACGTTCCTGTTATCTGTGGCATGTGCACGTCCCTTAAGGTGTCCCAAATCATCAAAATCCTTAATCTCTACACTCCCGCCGACGAATACGAGGAGAAGGTCACTCCGTCGTTTGTGCGGAAAATCCAAGCCACCCTCCAAGCTCGTGCGATCCAAGAAAGTCAGCAAGCGGTATGTGTGAATTTGATAGTTGCCGTGACCGTGGCACGGCGGATCGAGACTTTGAGTTAGCGGCTCCGCTTCCCTACCGCCAAAGCAAACACAGTGGAAAATTCATCCCATGTATTTTGTGACTTCTTATTTCAGACCACGCTACTCATGGATACCAAATTCTCCTTTGCCGTCCGATTTCCTTTCAATCCGTCGCGAATTCAACTGGAAGAGCTAGAAATTCCCGAAACATACAACAATCTCCATACCATGTTGAAGAAGGTATAGAGTGGGAAAGTCAAAATGCTGGCGAGCGGGACAATCCGTCGTCATTTCAGGGATTCACGACATTCTCGAGGTGATAAGCAAACATTCCTTCCAAAAGGCCCTATCTACTAGTAACTTATTGAACCTGAACTACTACTACCATTACTACTTCTATTATCATTACTTCTATTGCTGCTACAACAACAACAACAACAGGAACTTCAATCGCTACTATGATTAACAGTACCTATAAAGTTGCATTTCAAACCAACTAAGAGATTCCATGTCTGGACCAAACAAACACCCTACTAGAATGACATCAAAATTATCTCGCCAGATTCGTAGTCGCTTTCCTGTATTTTGTACTACAATTATTATTTTTATGATGTTTATGCTCGGCTAACCCTATTATATTACTACTGCATTTGTTTTTATTCATATATTCTATGCATTTCGTGGCATCACCACGATTTTCATTCAAATAGAATGTTAATCCCAACTTCTTGCGGGACTTGATCATAGTTACTACTCGTTCTTGTTCTGACTAACCCAATGAGGGGAACTGAATTGATGGCGATCGAGGGGCGGCACCGGGGGAATTTCCCGGGGGCCAGTGGAAATATCATCTCCGTTGGTGGGCAAACTAGAGCTGGCCCAGACCGACGAGGACGAGGGCGTGGAAGAGCCGCGAATGGGCGTGACATTAACGGTTGAACGAGGAGGCGGTGGCGGCGTCGCCAACACGTCTTTGATTTCGCCCGTCGAGGCCGCATCTGGGTTGAGCAACTTCAACACCTCGTCAATGGCCGTAGCGCCGATGCGTAAGAGAGCGAAGTGAATGCCGTATTGAAGCAGCAGCGCCCCAAAGCCTTTGAATAGCCCTGACCAGCCTTCCTCGTACAACACGACCGACCAGCAGTCCCAAAAGCCTTCGTAGCGGGTCAGAATCGGAATGACTTCCCGACCCGAGTCCAGGTTGTCGATGATGGTGCGGCAACCTTGGAGATGCAGACGATGGAGTATGGTTTCCACCGGGAAAAGCACGACATCCGCGGCTAAATGGCCCAACAACACGGACACTTGCTCGTGGTAATGGGTGGTGACGGTGGGCGCGGCCGGCTCTTTAGCAATGGCGCCCTTGGACATTTGCACGCGTTTATGATGGCGTTGACAGGCGGCCAAAGTCAGACCGCGGCCAATCATGAACAGCACATAATGGCACAAGCCGTGCACCACGGTGGACGGGATCAGGATCCATACGGGCAACATCCGACTCGAGTGGGGCGCGGCGTAGTTGAAGAGACGGGCCAGGCCTTCCTTGAACACGTCGAGCACGCCCGGACGCTCACTGGCGATCTCGCTTTGCACACTCTCCACCAAACTGGCCGAGTAGAACGGCGTCAGCACGGCCAGGGCCACGCCTTTGAGCAGCAGGTGTTGGCCCAGCGAGCGCAAAGAAGACCGGCGATCCACGGCTTTGGGCCACGGCGTAAATTTGCTGGTGCAATCTTCCACGGCCAAGGTCAGTCCGCGGACGGTCAGGGTGGAGCCCAAGCCCTTCCACCAAGCGCCCGTGCCTTGCCACCGACTCACTTGCAGCATGACGGGCACCAACGTCACGGGTGTGTGATGAGCCCGCACCGAGGCCGTGTGGACCTGACACTGACGACGGAGCACGATCCACGGGTGCGACACGATATGCTCGACCAACAGACCGGCCAAGCTCAAGCCCAGCCCGGCGTACTTCTCGTGGGGCGGACTGCCCGGGGCTGAGGCGGGCCGGCTCAGACCAGGGGCCGACGGGAGCCGTGGGCCAGGGCGCGGGCTTCGAAAGGCACCGGCTCGGCCACCCCCCGTAACCGGGTCCGACGTTCCACTCCCAAGGAACGGTGGCATGGACTCGGGTGTTTCCGGACCGGGGGGCCACACTTCGGCCAAGCCAGCCATGGTGTCCGGCGGGGCCCACTGGGCGGGGGGCTCTATCTATGAGCGGCGAATACCTTCACTGACTCGAATGCCGGGCGCCTCCATGGACACGAGCCATGATCAATCCATCCATCAATTAATCAATTAATCCATCCATCCACCAACACGCTTCTTTTAGATTGAGGCAGTGCAGTCCATACTACTACGTCCATACATGCACTCGAGGCCAGTGACAACGATCAGGATCAGGATGAAATGGCCAAATTGGCCATTGGCACCTTTGACCTCAGCCCTGTGTTGTGTTGTGTTGTGTTGTGTTGTGCAACAAGGATGGATGTATGGACAATATTTTAGGCTCTCACCAGCTAGGCAGTAGCTTCCAATCTATACTTCCTATCAGCCACGGAGACAGTGCTGCCANATGGACACGAGCCATGATCAATCCATCCATCAATTAATCAATTAATCCATCCATCCACCAACACGCTTCTTTTAGATTGAGGCAGTGCAGTCCATAAAACCAATTCTAGACATTCACCGCCAAATATATTTTTAAAAGCGGCAAAAAAGCGCCAGATACTCTCTCTCCTAATATTCTAGGGCACTTCAATGTACAATCAGATATTTTTCTGCATGAATTGAATTTACAGGCCTTCCATTAACTATTTGTGTCATCCACAGAACTTTCTTTCACCCAGGACTATTATAACCAGACAGTTTAAGACTGTGGAGCGTAAATTAACAGAGTTGCAGATATTTTACTCTGCCCTGTGGATTTTACAATTCAACTACTTTGCATCTCATAAAGCAATACTGGGGTTCATAGTTTTAAGTGGATGTAGAGGTGTACTGTTTGAACATATTTCACGCATAAGAATGTGAGTGACGTGGTATCTGCCGAAAATTATCTTCAAACATCTTAGAATCTATGACAGAAAAAGTTTTTCAACTCTGAAAGCTTGCATAGTAGCCCTGCATGTTTGTCTATGGTTTGGTGTTTCTAAAGAGGGGGAACAGGATGGGGACATTTTTGTAATGCTGAATCAAGTGAAAAAAGTCTGTTTATTTGTTTATTTGGCCATTGGGCCAAAAAATACATTGCCGTTCTGACCAAAATTGTGCCACATCTGATGCATTTATTGAGAGAACAGCCATGAGAACAGTGATTGCCTCCATAGTTGAAAACACCAACTTGAAAACCTGGAAAACCTCTAATGAAAAAGTAACGTATGTACTCTACCTGCACCAAACACATAACTATGTTATTTCTGGAGAAATAAATTGATGATAATACAAGTGATGCATGATTCACAATTCAATTTGTGCCCAAAAGAGTGCAGTACATTAATCAATTGCTCTGAAGTATGAACTTGAAAGTGCGATGAGATATATTGCCGAGGCACAACTTACATTCTTGCAAGGCATCCTCAAAGCTGAGGAAAAATATACTAATTTCCTCGATATTTGGGTCAAAAAACGCTTAAAGTCAGTCAAAACGCCAGTAGCACGCTTAATTCAGCCTATCCGTCAATGTTCAAAATTTCCGGGCCACACAAAGTTCAAAAAACGGCCAAATTCATCTTCCCAGCTAAAAGAAAAATCTCCCTGCCAGACAGAATCTAAAAACGCCAGAAGTAGCAAAATCTGGCAGCACTGCTCAGAGATAGATCAAAATAAGGCGCACGCAGCCTGTCAATCCAGCCAATCACGCAACCTAGAAAAAAGGTTACATTTGTATGCCACAAAAGTGGACATCTGGCATATTTAGGACGCCTCTGCCATAGAAAAAGCATATTTGGCATGTTTTTAGTCTGGCATGATCTGGGAGTCTACCAGCCAGGTTTTTAAAACTGGACAAATATGTTGCCAAATGACACTCATGTAAAAGACGCGTCATCTCCTTTTGCCTGGTTCTCGCTGATTGGTCCAGAGCCGTCACGTGATAGTAGCTGATCATGGACGATAAAAAAAAATCCCAAGACAAAAGTTTAGATCACTCGGTCTTGACCCACTGTATTTACGCCGATTGCTTGGGCAATCATTTCGTTGATCCCCTTGATTATTTTGTGAGTGAATATGACTTTCATCTCTTTGTGGACTTCACGTGGTAAGAGAAGGGTGGGGCATGCTCTACCCTAGAACATACAAATGGGATCGAACTATCAGCCAGATAGCACATTTTACAGACAACCCACCCAACCTGACCAGCCAATACCAACCAATGACAATTCTACTTAGTAAAGGTTCTTCTTGGAGTGTTTGGCAGATGTGAGGCACAACTTCATTGATTGTGAACCACCCCTGACTACGGCTGAACTCAGAGGATCAAAATCCCGTTCATTGCCTTATCAAGGAAAATGCAAGATCCCTTCTGAGATTTGGCGGTCACGCACCTTTGTCCGGCTCCCAATTGTATTGTGCACCCAAATGAAAAAATCCAAGCTTCACTTCACCTTCCTTCTTCAATTCGACCAGCCACATAGGAAGCAATCCTCTTTGTCTGATGTTGAACTTGGCAAAAATTGCCAATGCAAAAAATGATTCTGAGAGGATGTAATAACAGCCAGTGCTATTAGAAGATTACCATTGTCTAGTCCTCACCATCCATAGATGTGGAATCTGTACATCAGTAACAAAATCCATCTTCTTATTTCTGGTTGATGGAGACTAAATTCAATCACTTCATTTTACTGTATTGCTTATTAATACTGTCACTCAAAAACACGTCTTTGGTCAATATTTGTCAGCTTATTTTGAGCTCAAAATTCTTGGTGTTAAATAATCGCGCTGTATGAAGGGACGTTAAATGATTGACCTTGCTCACTCTCAGGTGTTTTCTACTACTTCCACTAGTCCACTCCTGGCTGGTATTTGCTGAAATTAAAACAGAGTAAGGTCAATTTGCTTACATTATTAGTGGCCTCCAAACTTAACTATTTTGCGTTTTCACGAGCTTTCAGCAACATCACATGGGGTGCAGCGCTAACTTCCACCTCTAGACCTTCTATTTTTGCCCAAATACGTCAATTATCTCGAGAAAAAGCTGACAGCTACCAAAGTCTAGTTTGAATAGTGGGGAATTTAGGTATTATTTGTATCTCCAAGTCTCCATGGGTGTTGCCTTTTCATGTGTTTTAAAAGCCATTGGGCGATGTGGCAAGCAATAATGCTCAGTAAGTAATGATCCCCATAGGGAATTTTAATGTTAATTCCGTGGGGAAGGGCATATTCCTAAAGGTGATTTGGCAAGAGGCTATCATGAAATTCCAATGGCCATGCGCCAAGGAGGGCATTCCAATGACTGCTGTAATCACATCACTTGGGCTTTGAAACTTTTTGCGAATGCCTAATAACTTTCCAACGTGTAATGCCTGGCATGCTTCATAGATGTCCTTTCTTATTTGTGTACTTGGGCGTTACTCTTGGATAGCCAAATCTTTTGCACCTGAACATTTAGATCTTTTCAGGCTAGTTTGTCAGGCTCTCCAAGATGATGGGGTGGTCCTTCAGCCAACAAAATGCTTATTGGACGTGCCAGAGTAGATTGTTATCAAGCATAACATCTTGACTAGACAAGAGTCAGCCACTAACTACAAAGTGGGTGCAGTGAGGGATTGTTCATATGAATTTGATTGCTTGAATATAGTTTTTGAGGATTGCTTGAATATAGTTTTTGAGCACCATTCAATTTGTTAAAGAACAAGTGTAATTGAGATTTGAATTTAACCGAGACGTCTTTCTTCATTTTGAATGTATGGTTTGTCTGAATTGGTACAAAACATATTTGTTTGTTCACAGGAGAAACACTGCTTCTTCAGTTTTTTTGGGGTTCATCGTGTTTCACCATTGCATTGCCTATGTTGCTAACATTGAGATGACGCATCTTTCTTTCAGAATATTTAGCCAAATGGACACTAGGACATTTCTTTCATGTTGCCTTGACATGCTGGATGGAAGTGCAAAATCTCCCTTGGCCATATACGTATCATTGGGATCTACCTCTTTTTGTCTGAGACAACTACTGTATGCTTAAAGTATTCTTTTCTAAGGTGTGCTAAACCATCAAGTAATGTTATTCTTTGTCTACCCCAAGGATATTGTAAAATAAGATTTTCAATCATAATCAAGTCTAGTCACACCATGGATATTTTTGGCATGATTTACGGTCAAGCCATGGTTTCCAGGAAGTTCTGGCCATTCTGTCCGAAAGTGTTACATTCCTGACATGTCCAGCTGTCTTAGAAGCAATGTGAACAAAGCCAAAATCATATCCCCAGGTAGTGTTTGTAGGTTCAAACCTTGGTGTCAGGATGTAAACTTTGATGTCGGGGAGACGTGGAGTAGGTCCTTGGTTCCATTCTCTTCCCTGATCTTACGCCAAAAGAAGACGGGGGTTTGAACCTTCAACACTTAGGGAGAAGATTTTTGACTTGTTTGCGCTGCCTCTTAGAATGCTAGGCTACACTAGTTCCTTTTGCTGATCTGTCTTTGCAAGCTGAAGGAAATTTGTTTTGAAAACGCTCATTTCAAAATATATAGGATATACTATAATACTTCCAAATGTTAGTTTCTTTTTCAAGGAATTAGTACATTTAAAGTCAAGTTAAGAACATTGTAATGCCGTAGTCGCTCAATTGAACAAAGATTTGACTTATAAACTGATTTTTAGTTATCGGATATTTCGAAAATTTATTTCTAAAATCATTTTTTGAATGGGGCACCCCAGCATGGTTTCGTGAGTGCATATATTGAGATGCGATTTGTACCCAGTTGCACCTACTGAGAGTATCAGATAGTTTCGTGAACGCACATTTTGAAATGCGACTGGGTAAAATTTAGTACTATCGCATTTCAAAATTTGCGTTCACAAAACCACGTGGGGGTACCCCATTGGATTCGTTTTGGGAAAAAATTGAAACAATTTTGCCCATCCAGATTTACTTACTTTCGGATTGTCTGCTGATTGTTACTCTTTCCCCCTGGAGCATGAAAATAGCAAATATGGGATGTTATTTCTTTCTAGCATGTTTTGTGGCATATTCTGGTTTGAATCTGGCATGCTTGGAGCCCAGAGACATGGCAGCACTGTTCTCAAGTGCTCTTGAGTTAAATTATAAGGCATTAACAACTAGTACTAATACTTCTTCTTCTTTAACATTTTTGTGAGACATCTCTAAAGCAATTTTAAGGCCTTCTTGCGGATTTTCTTAATACTGCTGGGAATGGGGTCCCCAGGAGATCTAGAAGAAAAATATATTGATCTTATTTAGCTTTAAATTGATTTAATATCTATTCCACCAATGAATTAGAGTTGTTGGAAATGACTCACCCTTGAATGTAGTGTTAATGAGGAATTTTGGAATTTTGTCCAAGTCTGACAACAGACTGCCACAGGATCTAAGTGTGGAATTTTGAGTAAAACATAGTGCCGCAACCATGATATTGAGCATTTTGAGGAAGAAAAACATTGCAGCCAAGTTGTACCGGACATAGGCGGAATTGGTCATTTGATTCAGTTTCCCAGCTTGTTGAAGCAAATTCTTATATTGAACCAAGAGTTTAGCACAGTCACAGAACTGCACAAAAAATGTCATATTTTTGAGTTTTGTAGCACAACTCACTCAATAGTTGAAAATTCAATTGTATTCAAGAGTTAGTGCAAGCACAGATTGGTTTAAATGTTTGTCTTATTTCTCCCTCCTCAAAATGCTGGAAATCATTGTGTTGCCGCACTACCCTCTTCTTGAATTTCGTTTGCTTCAAATGCCCTATTCAATTAAAACGCACGTTTAGCCTCTGCGGTCACTACAATTGGCCCTAAAACCTGGGTTGAGACAAAACTCACGGATGCAAATGAAAACGTACCATATCAGATACCTTTCGTACCTTCTTTGAATACTGTACATACAGTCCTGATGTCTTTAATCTATCCCAATACTTTGATTCCCTTAATGTTCCTGGTAAAACGTCTTTGGACCTGCTCGACTTTTTGCAAACCTGATTGGAGCCCAAACAAGGGAAGCATATTCAAGATACAGCTGAACAACCGACTTGTTTCGAGTTGGCATTTGTTATGTTCCTAAGTACACACCCCTAATCCAATATACATGGAGGGTTGTATCTTCACGTCCATTCAATTCAAGATCAAGATTAGGAGAGAAAAAGGCAGAGACAGAGAGAGAGAGAGAAAGAGAGAAAGAGAGAGCAGGACAGCTGCATATGCGCATGTGCATGCAATACTAGTCCACACCAGCATTGTGAAACTATCGATAGATCCAACCACACGTTAGAAAAGCTTGAGCCACCCTTTTAACTGAAAATGATCATTGAATTCTCCATTATTTTGGAGGACTACGTCTAAATCCTTTACAGGCGAGACCCGCTCAATATCTTTAACTTCGCCATATACTAGTGGAAATTTAGTGACTTCAACTCAAAGGACAACGCCATTGAACTTTTCATTGATAAATGATGAACGAGCTTCTTTTTTTTTGCTATTTTTATGATGGTCTAATTTTAGCATTTCTTTCCGAGCCCTGGTTACATGGAGCCCTGATCACTTGGCGTGAACCTTTTCTAACCTCAAGCACTTATATTCCCGTGGGATGTTGAAGCGCGCTTTCCTGGCTGGCACTTAGAACCAGCGACCTCGGTTACGTTCAAGAGCCAGTTCGATTGATCGACGAAACAACCTTCATCATCTTCGCCATCTGAAAGAGCGCACAAAGTGCGGCTTATTCCATGGAGGAAAAGGATATATACGCGTACATGCATTACATACAGTATAAACTAGCACACTCTATGACGGTAATCCTTGCCTATTGCGATCTTTATTTCAATCTTAAAAAAGCACTGCCAGATGGAGGTATTGAAAGAAACAGAAAGAGCAAATGGCAGGTAACCAGAACAATGTGCATTTGATTTACCCAAGCAACCCTGAATTCCATTGCGGTATTATTTGATTGCATTTGTACCTTCAGTTAAGTTCCTTGGGCAAGCAAATAGCTAATATAGCTAGTATGGTCACAAGCCCATTGATTTTTACCCAGACTTTCAGGGGAGAGCTTTATCGGCAAACAAAGCCGACCATCTTTTTTTTTNACAGAAAAACAATAATGTAAAAGCGTAGCAAGGTTCTTTTTTGTTTGGTTTTTTGTACTATTAAAATGAGAGGTTATAATTCGTCTATTTATTACCTTTCAATTTTTATATGATATTTGGTCTACCAACGAATTTGAGTTTGCAGACCGAGCTAGTCCTTGAATGTAGGGTTGATGTGGTATGCTATCTATTTTCACATTTTCCAATTCTTCCAATAGGCAATGTCATTCTTTAGTGTCAGTGGTTTTTGGCCGTGGGTGTTATTGGCATCCAAAAGTCTTGTTTAGAAAGGTTGGAGAGGATAATTAAACTGGGGACCTCTCTTTCACGAGGAAACTGCATTAGCCATATATCCTCCATCAAAACATGGACTTATGATGGCGGGAATTGAACCCACAGCATCTGGGTGAGGGGATTTACCTTGTTTTTGGCACTGCGTTTTTAGGGACTCTGCACAATGTCTCAGTTTGTCGAAAAAAATACAAATATATGTTTTGGGCCTTGCCTAAAATAAAAAAAATGTGACAAAAAGAGTATAAGATATGCTTAAAATGAAAAAAAAACATGTTTTAGGACATAAACTTATAATGCATACCGCCCACTTTCTTTGGCTTAATTTTGATAATCTTTTTCTCATTTCAGAGCCATGTTATAGCTTATCTAAAATCAATAAACATCATTTCATGACTTAGCAAGTCTAAAGTAGAGAACATTTATGAGTACATCTACTGAGTTTTTTTTACAAAGCTTTCAGGTCTGACTGACAGTAAATCGAGGTTCAAGGTCAAATCTTATCACTAGACTTCGAAAAAAGAAAGTTGCCTCTTGAGCCAAAATTGTTTTTTTAAGTTGTCAAAAATGCGACAAAAGTTTTGTGACCTAGCTTGGCTGCGCCACAATCGTGGTAAGAACTACCATGCTTTTAGCAATTGTTCGCCATTTTAGGGCAACGTTCGAACAACTATTTTAAACCATTCAAGTCCAGAATGCATTTGCTAAAGATAACATTACATGGCAAGTGACAAAAATATGCAAAAAATAAGAAAAAGATTTGTGGTGCCAACATTTTGTCTGACACTTACTTCATGGTAGTACCAGAGGGCGCAGTAGCATCAAATTCCAAAGCTTTACATTTCTCTACAGTAAACAATTGACTCTCTTCTGGTTTTTGTGCTGAGGTTACTTTTGTTCACAAAATGTTTTTTTTTATATAGATATATTTTTCAGATATAGCTCAAGTGCAGGCTCTCTTTTTCTAGCAAACTTTCCCCAAACGAAAAAAAAGAGTTGAGTTTGATACATTCAATTCGTTGGTAGACCAAATATTGTATAAGT
The DNA here is from genome assembly GCF_007210705.1 of Tigriopus californicus. NCBI lineage: Eukaryota > Metazoa > Arthropoda > Copepoda > Harpacticoida > Harpacticidae > Tigriopus > Tigriopus californicus. The sequence continues at coordinate 8,570,916 of NC_081440.1, read as the reverse complement.
TTAAGTGCTAACAACTGGTCAAACCATAATCTTTCATACCGGGGATTGCAAATTTTTGCAGCAATTAGTACAACCAGTGAAAACCCAAACCAAAAAAATTGCGAAAAGGTTCTGGCTCAGGGGATTTCAGGGGAAAAATGACCCCAAAAATAAAAAAAAAATACTTTTTTTCAGGTTTTAACTTTTTATTTTTCGAGGTCTACTTATCACCCTGTAACTTCAAAACTTTTTTGGCTCCCTCTATCAATGGATATAAAAGAATGTTATCAAAATCTCTACACCGTTGCGTGATTTTGGCTGCCGGAAAGCCGGAGTTCAGGTCTTAGGGGGAGAGGGAGGTCGCCGTACCGGGAAATGGAGGCCAACATGCAAACCAACGTTCTAAGTCAAAAGAGGGGTGAGAAGGAACACCTTTTCACCATTTCATCAAGAGCCATAGGGAAAAGCGGAGCTAGGCGTGATAAATATAATGATTGGGATCCGTCAAATAGGCAATACTCGAGACACCTACTTCTTTCCTGATCTTAACCACAGCACGCTTCTGCTTTTTCGACAGGATCCAGGTCAAAAGAATGAGTCAAGGATCCTTGAATAATTCCAATCTAAACTTACTTGTAGCATCGGGCTATTTATACGTTTTTTAACTTTGACACTACATCTCCTGGATTTCGAACAATGCACCCGTTTCTTCTGTTACATCATTACCTTCAATGGCTCATGGCATTTCAAACTTTCCATCTTTACGGGGGTGGGATCCGAATGGCGCTCTTTTCAAAAGTCTGTTGTTCCTCCTCCATAATCCCTAGGACCACGAAACTTCTCTTGCAAAAGGTAGCAATTTTTGGGTGAAATTTTAAAGCCATCTTATTTCAAGGAGGTTGAATAGCGTTGCAACCTTGTCTTCAATGAACTGCTTGAGGGAAAACTCCAATCTCTTTATTAGTAAGGATACTATTTTGGACAGACTTTGTTACTCTTATGAACTGTTTTGTTTGGGCCTAAGATGAATCTAAAACAAACAGACGTGTTCATTCCAACAGATTCGAACAAAAGGTAAGAGCCTGACAGGAATTTCCATGTTTTCTGCCTTTTCAATGGCTTAAATTATTTGATGAATCACAACTACCAGATCTTTGACCCAGCCTTTTAAACTCATGGGACCTTTTGAAACGGTAAATCAAAAAATGACATCTATTCACTATCAATTCGATAAAAAGGCAAAGACAAAAGAGTTCTTGAGTCCCTTTCCAGGAATATTTCGTTACATCCCAAATTGGTGAGACTACTCATCAAGGAGAAAAACCATCACAGCCAGTTTAACATTCGCTAATTTCTCAGTGAAATAATGATCCCCTCTGGCCTTTGCACTTTGGTGGTTGCAGGCACAGAAGCAGTAGATGGTGGTAAATCCAATCTCATTAGGCACTAAAGATCTTCCATCAAGTAGTAGTACTAGCTCACTTGATCGGTCCAGGAGTTCATTAGGAGATCGTGACAATGTCTGAACCAAATCCGCCAGTCACTTCTTCCTGTTAGTGTTGTTCAATGCTAAACACTCAGAGTATCTCACAGACGCATTCACAAGCGGGCATTCATTGATCCGTCCGCCTTCAGCATTGTACCTAACTGAAGTTCTGAAATTGGACACAATGGCAAGACATTCCCAACCTCCATGTACTTTCACAAAGCGATTTCTGCTTGGTGCCTTCAAAAGTAGATGGCCCTGCCCAAATGAATGTTTTCGCTTGATTGTTGCTCCAAAGGCGTGACACTGCAATTTGGATCCGTTAAGGTAGAGATGTCCCGATCCCGATACATTTCGTCATCCCAGGATAGTTTCTTCACTCGCCGGGGGATCGAATTTCGAGGCCATTCAATTCGACTGAGGTCACGATAAGACGAATGTTTCAGCGTTTCGGTCAACGATCTCTTATTCGATGCGTAGGTGTCAAACCAATCCTTCGATATTTGAGTGGACACGGAGCTGCCTGAAATGACACTGGCGGAGCTACCGTGGTGCTTGGGCTCGGCCCCATCAGGATGGGAACTGATCCTGGTATTGACATTTGAACTCCGTGTAGAAGATGATGGCGACGACAAATTTCGGGAGGGCAACCCGTTTGAGTGGATGGACGGGGTGGGTGGAGGTGGGGTGGAGCTGGCATGATTTGCTTGGCCTAAGGTGGAGTACAAAGGCATAGGGGAATGTGAGATGCGGATGATGCGGTTTTTGCCGTATCGCTGACTGGCGCTCCGAGGATTGAGAGGATTCAAAATAACACTTCCTCCTCCGTCTGCTGATCTTTCATGGGTACGATTGATATGTCGGTTGGTTTCCTCATAACCATTGGACTTGAGTTGAATTGTGGCGAGGTTGCCTTCGCTACTGGCTCGGTCCGATATGTTCGAGTGAGGTCGGTCATTGAAAATGAGCTTGGGATTGGGCTCAGGCCGACGCAATAATAAAGGCGGATGATTGTGGCCATTCTGAAGCGGGTTCATATGCGTCTTCTGGACCATGATGTTGTCCCTGCTCCCTGGGGGACTGGTTCTGGAATATTTTCGCTTGTGCTTGCAAATATAAACCATCAGGGAGATGATGATAATAAACAGGAGAACCAGGCCTAAAGCTAATCCCATCATAACTTGAACTTGATTCAGTTTGGTCCCTTCGAGACCTGACACGATCCCTGAGGGAAAATGGACCGCAACTGGCACGGACGAGGAACGGGGTGGAATACCAGAGTCCTCAGCCACAACCACCAAGTGGGCATCGGTTCCATTCAGGTACCTGAAAAGCAAACCATCACCGTGGTTGATCATAAAAATTCCAGCACACAAGTTATTTTAGAAAAAGAAAAAAAAGTCAAGTGGCTTACTTCATGTCTTGTATGGCGAGTTCGGCCCTGGAATTGATTCGAAACAATCGAGCGTGTGGTCCCTTGAGTTCCAAAGTCACTTTGTCACCTTTGTCTCCGTCATGCGCTTCAAGACGACCCAAAATAAAGCCTGGAAAAGCATCCTCTCGGGACACAAAGAACTCGTATTGGGGATACTTGAATCTTGGATCCCAATCGTTGATATTCAGGACGGTCACATTCACTCTGGCAGAGTCATTGTTTCGCCCATCATTGGCATGAACAATGAACGAGTAATTTTCAACTTGTTCGAAATCCAAGACTTTCCGCACTTTGATGTCCCCTCTTTGGCTAACGCTGAACTCTTTGTCCGGCAAATCGGACAACTCAATGTCAAAATGGACTCTTCGATCCGACGGCTTGTTTGTCAAAAGAGTCAGTATCACACTATTGAGGGGGACATTCTCCAGGATCCTGACATCGTAGCTCTTTTGTAGAAACTGCAGTGCGCTATCAAAGATACCCCCTCGAGACACTGTCAATGTTGTGATGGCATATCGGTCCAGGTTATCAAATTGGGTGGCTTTAATGATCAGGGTAACCGGGCGCAAGAATTCATCATCGGGAATGTCTGATTTGATGTAGATATGGCCGGAATTGCGATTCAACTCAAAGTACTTGTACTCGTCGGAATTGGCATTAAACGAGTAATACAAGGGCGATCCCAGGCCTTGGTCCTTGTCGAAGGCTCTCAAGTCTTGGGGCTGGACCATAAGCTTTTGCCCTTGAGTGTTGGTCTCCGGTAGTAAAGCGTGATAACTTTCGTAGAAAAAACTCGGATTTTGATCGTCAGCATCTTGAACGTTGATTCGAAGAATGGATTCACTCTCTTGAGGGGGAGATCCTTGGTCCCTGGCCACGAGGCGCACTTCAAAAGACTTGGTGGTTTCATAGTCCAATTGTTTGGCCAGGTAAAGTGTCCCTTCCAAAGGGTTTAAAAATGTCAAATGATCAGAGAATTGACCATCTACAATTGAGTATTCAATGGTTGAGAATGGGCCAGGTTGGTCTTGGTCTTCGGCCATAATCTGGGTAAAGATGGCAGATCCAACTAAGGTGAGTTCTGAAATGTTCAGGCTATAAGGTCCGCCTTTGAAAGTCGGTGCATTGTCGTTTACATCCGTGACCCTGATGTTGATTGGAATGGTGAAATCGGGGTCCTCGGTATTCAATCTCTGACAAATCACATCGACAATCACACTAGAAGGGCCAGAGACGCCTTCCTTATCGAGAGCTTTGGTGAGAATCACATTTTTTGTGCTCTCCTCCACGGCAATGGGAACATCTTCATCGTCTTCCAGAGTCAACTTAATATCTTTATCAATTTCGCCGATGACTCGTAAGGTCCCAAGAAGGCTACCAACGGAAAGAGATTCCTTGATGAAGAAACTTTCGGTGGCTCCCCCACCGTCTAAGAAGCATCGTGCATCCTGTTCTCCTCCCACAATCGAGATCATTTGAGAAAGTGCCATCAAAAACACAACTATGCCATGTGGAACCAAGCCCCTGCCGCGAAAAGAGCTTCTCTTAAGTCTGTCAATGGCGCTGGGAAGGGTGTGGCAGCATTTCCTTAAGATTGTCATGACACTAAAAACGGGTGATGTGCAAAACGATTGAGTGAATGTATCCAAAATGACAATGTCGGTGGCGGTAGTGGTGGTGATGATGGTGGCGTTGGTGTCTTCACGGTTTTTGGTTTTCTCGTTCATAATCCATACTACGAGGAGAACGAGGTGCAAGAGGACTCGTCCCACTAGGATGGTAGCGATGATGATGATGATGATCAAGAGGAGGATGACTCGCTCTAGTTGATCTGGCGTTCGGAACTCGGCGTTGTTGCTGTTGTTGTTGTTGTCGATGGTGGTGGGTCGTTCCTGTGCCACTAACAGTGGAAGCAACAGTTGCTTGTTCCAGATGGATGAGTATACGTACACTTAACTACGGTAGTAGAGACTAGCCCACTAGTCAGGCACGATCAGTACTCGGGATGGAGGTTTCCTTCGCAATGCCAACCACCAGATCGCCTCAACACACCCCTTCAAATAGCAAAATTTCAATTGGTCATAATTTCACCGCACTCGGTCATTTTGTCCAGAGCCTCCCCGACTTCGCACCGCCTCTTCGATCAATTTCATGGACCTAGATTCTCAACATCGAAGGACCAAAGCGAACAACATAATGTATCACCGATGACCGAACCCCACACTTTCACCACTAGAATTATTCACCTTGTCTGTCAACTTTCCGAGAACCAGCTCACACGAAGAGGAGACGACACGTGGTTTTATTTTTTTCTTTCGACAATGAGAATTCAACCATTTTAGGCTTTTCAATGTCAGATGTCAGCGAGTTGTTGATTTCGATCCGGCATTCTCGGATCAACTAAAGTGTCCATTAGCCGGTCCCGCGTGCCTCGCTAGCTTTGATCTTGCAACTGGTTCCAGTCCATCAGGACCGAGTGAGCGCTCCAAACCATGGCCGTGCCATGCGTAAAGTAACATGTAGCGCACACATATACCTTGTATATGCTATACCAAATGTGCCTCTGTTACCATTCTGTTCTTCGACTTCATCTGTTATTAGCCGCCCTAAATAGAGTGGTAGCGGGGAAGGAGCTCCTCCGTCGTCCCCTTAAAAAGTGCTTTACCTCGTAGAAGGTCCGTCGAGGGCAGAGAGTCGGAAGTTTTGAGAGTCGGGACTGCTCCCCCTTTTCTGGGTTGTCGATCCAGTCGATCGCCACATCGGACCAAGGAGATTCCGACCGGAACCAGGGAAGCAGAACACCATTTGAAACACGTCCTTTCCTCGAAGTGGAGTCCAAGCTAGGGAAGGAGAGGAAGAAACAGACGAAGGTGAAAACATCGAACGCCCACCAGCACTAGCTATCCATAATTGCATGGCATACCACCGACACAAATTCATTGGTTAGTCAGGGAAAGACGGCGGAGACATCGAGTACATCAAATACGTCCATCAAATAAGTAACCATCCACCATACAACTTTGGATAATCCTGGTTGACGGTGGTTAAGCAAATCGAGGAGCACCTGCCCCTAAACTAGTCACTTCCGTTCAAAAAACGGCTGGGGGAGAGGAAACTCTCCCTTTTTCCAAGTTGGTCTTGGCCCGCCTCTGAATTTTCTATGCATTGAACGAGTGGAGTATGTACGTAGTACCTAGTAGAACGTGAGTGATCTTCATGCAAGTAGAGGTCTCCGCATCATGGGTAATGACTTCCATGGTAAAAGTTACTTACGGGCGATCCATGTTTGATTTGCAATTAAGAAATCCATTATACATTGCATAAGTTACATAGCCGATGGCTAAAACTAGTCGTGTAAAATTAGGCACACGAGTAATTGTCGAAGGCCGGTTGGAAAATTCAGGTTTCATGTTATTTGTCAAAGACAAGTTTTTTTTTCGGAATCGCCAGCTCTCATCACAAAAATACCATGCTAAGATTTACGTTGACATCAGCCTCCTGAACTAGATTTCAGGGGGTAGTTGGTTTGTATGTTGACTATTTGAATGTTTGAATGCATCACTTTGTAATTGAATTATGAATACTGTCTGTGCCTCGTTGCTTTGTTGATAAAAAAATATGATATTATAGAAATAATCATAACTGGGGATTGTGCGTCTGGCGGCCTTGGCACCCCTTTCTACCAATCGAACCATTCCATGCTTGACTGGAAGGGGAAATCAACGTCCTTGTCTCGTTTTCAATTGACACGTCACGTTGGCCGAGGGGTGGAGGAAACGTTAACTCGTATGATTTGGACGCATGAGGAATTTTTGGCGAAGTTTTAGAAAAGTACATATTGAAAGTGACAATAGATGACTCTTTGTCTCATTAATGCCACCTTAAGTATTTCCTTCAGCATATCGACGTGAGTTTTTCTTTTTTAAATCATTGGCATACTTTTGATTCGCCTCAAAACAAGCCGGTTTGTTGCTCACATCGATCAATTTCCTTACAATCACAAGACAATGAAAAAAAAATTCATTCGGACATCATTTTCCGTAGGTTTCGCTGGTTCATCATATAGTCACTGACAACAGATAGACCCGAAGGAAATTGTCGGCAATCTCATCTCTTAAGGGAAGTGATATCATTCTAATTAAGGCCGGAAATGAGAAAATATCATCCAGATTAGTGTTGATTGATCTAAACGTCATTGTCCCCGCCCTTCCATCTTCGTCGTCGATCAGCGGTCTCCTAGTGCGTAGTAGATCCGTCGTGGATCCGTCGTGAGAGCCAGCCAATGCCAAAAAAGGACTCCCAGGCATTCCAGTTCATCGGGATGAATATTTCAGAACACTATTATGAGTGCAAGATTACCCAATTGGGCCAGACGAAAGCCTTTCCCCTCGGCTCATCGGTTCATGGAAGGGGGCCACGTGTATGCGTCCATGTGTCCGTGATGATCCGGCGGCGGGAATTCAACATTGAAATTGGAAACCAGGGGCAGACGGGGGAGAATAGACCTAGGGCAGTACTGAAATGTGAGCAAGTACTGCAACATCATTTACCTATGTCGTACCTACGTATAATAATACCTCGTACCTTTTCATAAGCGCCAGAGACGCCCCCTGATACTGATAGGTACCGAAGAGCGGAAATTCGTTAGGGTTTGATAGCCCTTGGTAAAGGCCAAGGTGTCATGCTATTATTAGTCAAATCAAAAGTCACAGGGATATAAATAAGGGAGAGCTGGACCGATGGAAAGTTTTACAAAACTTTATCATGACCTTGTTGATCACAAGCTTGACTATATTTAGAGTTCAATCACATGAGATTGACGAGAATATTTGTGCGGAATTTTGAGTTCGATTGAGGAGAGACGGATTCCACCCAAAAAGTTCAGTTTCAAAGTTCATCAGCATGGCGTTGTTGAACGCCTGTAAAATATTATCGCAAGTGTTGGCACTCTCGCTAATAGCTGTTAAACCATCGTGCGGAACATTATTTGCCACCAAGTAAGAGGTTACGGCAACCTACAATATCTCATGCAGAGTCAAGAAAAGTGGGTCATGTATGTCACTCATGTCATTCTTTTCTTTCTACGTAGTCCCAAAATTGAAGTCAAGGATGGGCATCTGACCATCCAAACTCCAAGAGACAAGAACCTGACTCTAGTCGTGAGTGGATCAGGTCAACTTAACCTCTTGGGTGATCCCGGCTTTTTATCCTCGGGTGACAATGATCTGGGGACGAGCGGCAATTTGGAACCGCGAGTTGCTCGTCTCGAAACCAGTTGGGACGATGGAGCCATCTTTAATACCCGACTACAAGCCATGGAGGAGCGAATGCAACGACTCGAAACCAATCGAGGCCAAGAGGACCAAGAGTCGTCAACGACAACAATACGGAGACTAAAGCGTGATGTATGAGAGAAATTCTGACTCTTTTCAAGGGGTTTTAGTTGCGTAAAAGCACTGAAAAGCCGAAGGTGTACTTCAAATGGGCTCTTTAAATGTCCAGGTCCGACGCATCAAAAACCGCTTATCGACCATTATAACGATGATCAATAACAACGAATGCAATGAGGCGAATGTCTGTCAAAATGGAGGTACTTGTGTGGATACATTCAGAGGCTACTTTTGTCAATGTCCAGATAATTGGGAAGGGCAGAATTGCGAACGAGATGTGGACGAGTGCTCGCATTTTGCCAACACCGATCTAGGATGCCAAAACGGGGCCACTTGTCAAAATACCCCGGGATCCTACAGGTAAAAAGGGGTTTCGAGGACAGACCCTCAACGAGATGACCTAACTTATATTGATTGCTCTTATTGTAGGTGTCATTGCCCTCCTGACTTTTTTGGAATCCACTGCACGCGTAAACAAAACGATTGTACCTCTGGCTCAAGTCAGGAGCTCTGTGGTCATGGTGTTTGTGTCAATCAAGACTCAGGATTCACTTGCATTTGTGACCAGGTACAACGCGAATGGTTCCTCCGATCCCGAAAGAGGACTCAGGTCATGAAAACCGTCTGATGTGTTTCAGGGCTGGACTTCTGCAGAATCCTCTCCGGCCTGTTCGGTCGATGTCGACGAGTGCACAGCATTTAACCCGCCTTGCTCGAAAAGCCCCCTGGTTCAGTGTATTAACACCCCCGGGGGATTCCAATGTGGAGCTTGCCCTCCCGGTTACACGGGGAATGGGTTCTATTGCGACGACATCAACGAATGTTTCACGAACAATGGGGGCTGCAGTTTGACACCGAGAGTTGATTGCATCAATACTCCGGGATCGCGTACTTGCGGCAGTTGTCCTCAAGGTTACCAGGGCAATGGGCAGACGTGTGTTTACATGGGACCTTGTCACGTCAACAATGGCGGGTGTAGTCCTATGGCGGTCTGTTTTGCAACTGCGAACATGGTTCAATGCTTCTGCCGGCCAGGATACCAAGGCCTCGGGGTGGGACCCACGGGGTGTCTCCCAGGCTCAGATGGCAATGCACCTGGTCCAGTTGTTCCTCCGGGTGGCGGATCAGGTGGGGTGGTCATGTCGCCTTGTGCTTCGGGTCCTTGCCGCAATGGAGCCACGTGCTTTCCATTGGCAACCAATTTCATTTGCCAATGCTCTCCCGGCTATTCAGGTAATTGGAGAGAGAAGAATCTGTGACCAAAGTATAGCCAGCACACCTCAAACACAAAATGAGCCCAATTCATTTTTTTTTCAAGGTCTAACTTGTATCGAGGAGATCGACGAGTGTGCGTCCCAGCCGTGCTACAACGGAGGCACATGCCTTGATCAACTTAATGGCTATGTGTGTCAATGCAGTGCAGACTTTCAGGGAACCAATTGTCAGGACCAAGTTCAGAGTAAGTCGTGCTTCAAAATGCCAAAAGTAGTGATCGTTTGCGATCATTGTTAATGGTTGTGATTGATGGCTAAAATTTTTGGCTTTCTTCGTCACAGGTTGCGGGGGTTCTTTCACTGGTGACGTTGGAGCGATTGATTTTCCACATGGGGAGACAACTGTCTATGATCATGACATGAGTTGTATTTACACGATTACTGTGTCCAATACAAAAGTCCTCAACATCACCTTCACTCAATTTAATCTTGAGGAGTCCACAACATGCTCTTATGACTTCTTACAAGTAATCGATTTGAATCCTTACCAAGTTGGTTGCTTTTTTTCAGAGTGAAACTCAGATTACTTTTGCCGTCTTCTGTTACCCCAGATACGTGATGGGCCAGATTCCACTTCACAACCATTGGGCAAATTCTGTGGCTCCACTCTGCCTGGTCAAAATGGAACCCTCATCACGAATCAAAATGCAGTGCACATGTGGTTCAGGTCCGATAGTTCGTTTGCTCATCACGGTTTCCAGCTCAAGTGGAACGTTACAGATCCCGTCTGTGGCGGACTGATTCGGGACCAAACGCATGGGACAATCAAATCCCCCGGCTATCCAGGACAGTATCCTCATAATCGGGATTGTTTCTGGACCATCTATGCGCCCTATGGGAAGAGAATACAATTTCATTTTGCTCATCTAGCTATTGAAACGCACGCCAATTGCAGTTACGACTTTTTGGAGGTATGTACTAGATATTTTGCTTGTCCATCTCTAAGTTGTGTTGGCGTTCGAGTTCATCCCCCGGTTGATATCAAGGTATATGATGGGACTCATCACACCCCGACTCAAGATTCGTTGGGTCGCTTTTGCAACTCGACCTCACCTCCACCCGTGTCCAGTTCCAATTCGATAGCTACGATCCATTTCCATTCCGATAATTCCCTCTCAGATGATGGATTCCAAATCTCTTGGGCTGCCGTTCCAGGTGAGCTTTGTTACCGCCATTTCACGCTGCATTTGATTACAGGAACGCACGTACTAAGCTGTATGTTCCCCTCATTTTCCACCAAACTAGGCATCCCGGGGTGTGGTGGTCTCCTTACCGAACCTGAAGCGGAATTTAGCTCACCCAGCCATCCTCAAACGTACTCGCACAACCTAAATTGCGAATGGTTAATCAGGGTCCCCATAGGAGACACCATAGAGCTCAGCTTCTTTTTCCTGGACATCGAGTCCCATGCCAATTGTAGGTACGATGCTCTGGGCAAATTTCCAGTGCTTTGTAAAAGACACTCATACCCATACCCGAGTTTATCAATTTACATCAATTAAACAATTACGAGTACTAGCATGATTGATATTTTCTCGTTACAGATACGACTTTCTGGAGGTGCGCGACGGTAGCACGCCCGATTCCCCATTGGCTGGAAGATACTGCGGAACCACTCGCCCCCCACGATATGTCTCGACCACCAATACACTCTTCATACATTTCAAGACAGATCAATCGATAACTGGGATTGGATTTCGAGCGAAATATAAAACAGGTGATGATTAAACCGAGTAAACTACTTGAACGTCCTGTTCATTCCCATGTTTCCAGTTTGTGGTGGCGAATTTACCAACCCTACTGGCATCATTAGCTCTCCATATCATCCGAACAACTACCCAGGAAACCGAATCTGCCAATATGTGATATCTCAACCCATGGAAACATCCATTCATATTGAATTCATTGATTTTGACATTGAAGGCAGTTTTCAGTGTGTTTACGACTATTTGGAGATCCGGGATGGAGACAACGCCAATTCCACCTTGCTTGGTAAATATTGTGGCGATCCCACTCAAATCCCAGATCCCGTGGACTCAACTCACAATTTCGTGTATCTTCGGTGAGTAAAAACTTTCACCGTGGAAATTAGTTCTCCTTTGATAGTTGAAACCCCACTGAACGTCACTGTCATTGGGAAAAAATTTCAGGTTTCAGACCGATGGATCGGTTCAGAATAGGGGATTTAAACTCAACTACACCACCTCCGACCTCAGGTGTGGAGGGATTTTGAAAGCCAATCATGGTGTGATCCAATCTCCCACCGACACAGAAAACTATCCCCACGGAACCACGTGCAATTGGATCATTCAGGGAGAACCAAGCACCATCATTCGGTTGACGTGGGTATCGTTCATCTTGGAACGCCATTCACGTTGTCGATTCGATTACGTCGACGTGTTTGATAACAACACTCAAAACAACGCAGGAGGGCTAATTGGACGGTAGAAAAAGCACAAGCTGGACCTAAACCGATATCTGGCCCCGAGACATAATTCCGACTTCCCGTTTTAGGTATTGTGGGAACACGCTTCCACCTACGATGACAAGCACTGGATCCAGCATGAGCATTGTGTTTCGATCGGATGCCAGTATTTCTCATGAAGGGTTCTTAGCCACCTACTTGAAATTAGACTCGTCCACCATATGCGGTGGAACATACTACACGCTCACCGGAATGTTGCAATCCCCAAACTTCCCTAATGGATATGGACACCTTTTGGATTGTACTTGGATAATTCAAGGCCCACCTGGTCAGCAGATCATGCTCAATTTCACTCGTTTCCATTTGGAAAATCACACAAATTGCAATTATGATAGCCTTGAG